>NC_069078.1:21762385-22071993 GCF_025698485.1 Gossypium arboreum | reverse complement strand
TTAAAATTTCACCTAACCTTATCCATTTTTGTCCACCCAAAAATATAATGGTCTAATTACCAAGTAAGGACTTCCAATTAAAATTTCATAGTAATTAGACACCTTTAACTTATAGAATTCAAGTTTTGCACCTATTGCAATTTAGTCCTTCTAGTCAAATTGAGTACTCAATCAATAAAATTTCTTAACGAAATTTTCACCCAATTATTCTATCATGTTATAGACCTTAAAATAGTAATAAAGTGAATATTTCTACTTTAGATTTGTGGTCTCGAAACCACTATTCTGATTTAACCCTAAAACGGATTGTTACACATACTGATCCAGGCCTGCCGATAATGAAGAATTTGCATCCATTGATACCAAAAAACTACACTCTCCTGACTCCTTCAGTTGAATCTGGGAACGCTTCAAACTTTTATATGCATTATTGGTGTATCCACCCCTACAGTGCCCATCTCCTTATCCAAATCCATACCTGGAGGCCCAATTCTACATGACCTGATTATTCCACCAATCGACCCATTTGAAGCTCCACGACTCAACCCACGGATAAAGTGCAATCAGACTTACCCAATTTAATAGAACCCCTAACCTGCCCATCACCCCGATTAGCACCAAAATTCAATGGAGGCAAATTCGACATCATCTCCCTAATCGTCACAATCTCAGGATTCCTCACCGTAAAAACTAGAACACGAGAGTCGTCATCCTCCCTCAACCAAATACTAGTCGGCACCACCACTCGCCTGGTTGACGCTCTAAGGGAGATGTCCCACCTGAACTCTAAATCCTGTTTGTCGTGGAGAACCTAAATGGGACAAAAACTTTCCCTCATGGCCAGAAAAGAGAAAGCTTTTCGTACTCAAACCACACATAAACCTATCTCTTGTTGGCCAATACTACCTTCTTCTTCAGCTTCAATGGACTTCGAATATCAATATGAGCCTTAATCCTTATTGCCCCCTATATCACAAAAAAATGGCCTTCAAATATCAATATGAGCCCTAATCCTTATGGCCCCCTATATCATAACAAAATTGCTTTTACATCGTATTCAAGGAACTAGCCAACAAAATTACCCAACTGCTGCGCTATCAACTCCGACATGAATCTATAAGGCAAGTCAAGGACTAAAACCCAAAAATCAACAGTAACCAAAGGAACAGCCATAGGATCTTCCCCACCCCACAAACAATGCATAAGAAGGAGATGAGAGTTAAAAGTCCACAGACCACCAACCTCAATTCTATCCGCATCCATCTTATGCTACAAACAAAAGAGATAGCGGCCTTCATTCAAATCAGAAAATGAAATACCTCCAACCAGGTGCCATAAATTCGCCAAAGTCGCCTTCATCGATGGGAAATTAATCACACTGGAAGTTAGAAAGATGCCTATAAAACAATGCTCATAAGACACCCCACCACCTAGTTCTCCCAAACCAAGTGGTATGGCCACCACCTCCTCCTCCTCCCCAATGGACAAATCAGCAAGATCTCTTCCACTGCCGCTATTTAAAAACAAGAAAACACAAAAAAAAAAAAACAAAAACAAGGACAACTCGATACAAAAAGGTAAAGAAAATAAACGTGTTAACACAAATAGAGGAAAACGTGCTAACAAGTAGAATTTGATTTTACTAAATTAAAATTTAATTGATAGATCTGAGTTAAAAATAATAATTATCGAAGTGGACCACTAAAAATTACATAATGCCAATGGTGACTAAAAATTACATAATGTCAATGCTGCATTAAAGTTGTCAAAAGCTCATCACGGGGCTTTAAAATCTTGAGCATCACTTTAAATTACAAATTTACAGTTTACTAGAACATATACATCAAAAGAATAGATTAAAATATATTTAAAATTAAAATGAAATTATTATAGAAAATCATTTAAATATGAAATTAATTGAGATATAACATTGAAAAAATTAAAACATGGTACACATAAGAAAGTAAATTGAACAAGACAAAAATATATCAATATATTAAAATTTAATTAAAATTAGTTATTAATGTGTAATATTATTTTTATAAATTTATAATGATTGAAACATATAATTTTCGTTTCAAATTCAATCCCGTGACAAAATTGTGCAAATATATATATAAATAAAAATAAAAACAAAATGAACACAATTTTTTTCTAAATTGAAGACTATTGTAAACTATACAAAATATTAGTTAAATTAAAACTTTATACAAACGCAACATGAAAAAATTTAAAATACAATATGATAAATGAACTTAGTAAAATTTACATAAAACAAATTATAAAACTATAAAAAATAATATAAATATATAATAAATTTCTTTTTCTAAAATAAATTTATAGTATTTAAATAATACCAATGTATTTTTTTACCTTTACTTCCTTCCATATTTCCTTTCTTTTCAATCCTTTTCTTCCTTCTTCAGTAAAAACCCTAAATAAGTTGTCCTAACTAAGAGCACCCAAATTTGAGATTGTGCATTCATTCTCCTTGCTTGGGACAACTTAATGCAAATTTGTAAAATCAAATTTTATTATGTGTTTTTCCCTGAAATCATTTCAAGGGTACAAAGATAAAAACAATGCTTAATTAATGTACACAATAAGATCCAGAAGAAATTTATTTTGATTTTCTTATTCACCTAGTCAACTTTCTATACAAACTTGCATCTTATGAACAATCCATGCAAACATTCATTTTGTACAGATGTTACTTACAAGTGATATAATGAAAGATACACAACCACCACCAGAAACTTTCACTGTATCAGTATATTGGTAACTATGCAAGGGAGACTTGTTCTTGCTCCCCATCTATATCTTTTGACTTCATATCTTCATCCAATAGAGGAAGACTATACAGGGATAGAAATCATGAGTAAGATCTGATTAGCTTGAAATTCTGAAAAGTACGTGCTTTGAACAAGTTCCCGAACAAATAACTCATTGTTGTCTCTTGATGAGGTGGTTTTGGTGCAAGACTTGATCTATTATGTTTCACCTGCAGCGCACTCCGGCCTATCTGTCGACAGATTGAATCAATAATCTTGGGATCGACCGAATTTTCAGTCATATCCGTGACATAGAAGGTGTCCTTGGCCTTACCACCTTTCGTCGAGATTAATGCTCTCTTGATGCACAAGCTGTTTTCCCGGAAAATCCGGGTAATATCGGACAGTAGTCCAAGCCTGTCTTCTGTGCACAATTCTAGCTCCAGCCCCTGTACCATGAAATGTTGCAGGGTATAACATCAAGGACACTATGTTCAGATTGTCATAATCAAAAGTTTCATTCTTGTGTAAGGTGACACAGAGATGGTTTCCTATACCTCAGATGCTCTCCTCTCGATGGCTGCTTCAAGACATTGTATAACACGGACACGCTCTGCTTCCGAACTGATCGGGAGCCCGTCTACATGTCGGATATAAAATTCCTACAAAGACAAAAAAGCTGATGCCATTAACACTGTCGAATCTACAATTCTAAGCATATCAACTTGTGCTCAACTGAGTAGAATTCCAACACAAAATGGATTACAATGTCAGCTTCATCTTACACCAATTGCTTCAATATTGCATCAGCAAGTTGATCAATATATATATATATATATATATATATATATCAGTGGCTGATAGGACTGCCATCACATTAAAATGGTAAAAGAACTATCTCACCTGATTAGCGTCCATCCTCGTTGTGTTGACCATTCCATGAAAAACAACATATTGCATATCTGTAAGAGTGCAGATAATATCAAACAGTAGTTTTGGCCTATCTTTTGCCCTCATGGTAATAACAGTGTAATCTTTCTCAATATTCAACAGATTAACTTGGGGTCTCGAGCTCCTCTCTTCGACTGCCCTGACTCCAGTTCTTTCCACCCTTTCGTAGTCCCTATCTGCAAACATGATTTGATGCAACCTTCGCTCCCTATGCATGACACCCGGAGCTGAAAGCATTGTTTTTGCTGTTTTCAAGTCATCATTTCCTTTGAGAACATTACAAAGCAAGTCCTTTATCATCAAGAGACGTTTCAGGTCGGTGATTGCACAGCCTGTCGAATCATCTGTCACATGAACCACAGCTGCAGCACGGGTGTTATGGGTCCAAATCTCGGCATTTACAACATTGCAACGCAGGTCCGCAAGGACTGCACATACTTCAGATAATAAACCAGGCCTATCAGTCCCTGCAAGTTCAATTGATGTATGCTCTTCTGATGGCATTACACCTACGGAGCCTCTCCGTGATGATACAAAGCCCGCACTAGTTTCGATTCTCTGTAAAAAATTAAAATTTAAGGTGAAAAATAGTTAAAAATCTGTAAAGGCCAAAAGAGTAACATGAGGTAGGTTCTTATTTCTTACCCTTTGAATATAGTCAATAATTTCTTTATCTCTGATTTTGTTGCCATCATTGTCAACAACATTGAAAAATGAAACATGAGAAACAATACTAAAAGAAATCAGTGTATGTTGAGTATAAATTGAAGAGTGTTTTTAAGAGAAAAGTTTTACCATCCATAAACCATCCTCCATCAGATGCTATGTATGCTTTTCTTATTGTAAGATTCATATCAGTAAGCACTTGAACTAGTTCCAGGAGAATCCCATGTTTGTTGACACTGTCAACCTGAAGAGAAAGTTCCCCAATATCCAAATATAAGGAACTAGATACCCATATATCATAATTCAAGCTACTTAAGCTTTTTACCTGGATAACTGTGGCATCCTCACAAGCATTATTGTCAATCACCACTCTGCAACAACAAAAACCATACATCTCAAATTAAAAGCAATTAAGAGACATGAATACAACATGCCAAATTTGCTTCAGTTTTTTATGAAAAAAAATATGAACAAACTCTAATCTTCTTCAATTTCTTCATCCAAAACAGCAAGGGGGAGGGGGAGAACTCAAAAAATCTAACCAAAAAATTCAAACGAAAATCTCACAAAGAAAAAGGGGGGAAAAAATTACCTGGGTTGGTTTACCCTTCTGATAAGCTTAGCATATTCATCATCCATTTCTCAAGAAAAAAGAAAACCAAATTTCTCCAAGCTGAAAAACCACACAAGCACCAAAGAAGAAAACCAAACTTTTTCAAAGAAGAAATTGATTAGCTCAGAAATCCCAGAACTCAGAAGTCCAAAAGGGCAACTTTTATTATTCCTTTTGTATGATTCTGTACAAAATTGAAAATAAATAAAAATAAAAATAGGTCTTTCGAAACCAATATTCAAGGAAAGCACGAGTTAGGAAAATAAAAATAGTAGGACTATAAAAATTAAGATCTTAGCCGGATAACATAATAATTGAAAGCTTATAAATAAATTAGAAAAAGAGGTGTCCGAAAATGTAATATATTGGGGACCTGTAAATAAATGATTGGTTGGAAGGTCGTTATTGCTGCCCGTAGTCAGGCTCGTGCGTGTTGACGAATGTTGTACTTTTGACCTTCCTTATTTATCTAGTATTTAACTGTGGTGATCACAATAGGGAGGGTGACAAGCAGGTGGTGATTACAGTTTGGTCGGAGATTTTTTGCCCGTGTTTTCGGCGGAATTTTCTTCATCTTCTTATTATTTTTTATTAGCCTCAGTGTTTTAAGCAACCTTTGTTTTCTCTATTTTGATAGTAATATTATTTATATTAATGTATTAATTTTGATCTACTATTTTAAATTATATGGTAAAAATAGAGTTAATTAGGACAAGCATCCTCAAATTATTACTCTACTTTTAAATTGACTCTTAAACTTTAGAATGTTCTAGTTATACCTTTACATTATTGATGTTATATTAACCATGTCCTTTAATTATTAAAACTGTTAGTTTAACTATTAAAAACATGCTAAATCTTATAGTATAATTTAAAATGAAAATTAAAAAAATAGAACATTATTACATAACTTTTAAAAAAACTAAAAAAGAGAGTGAATAATATAACATTTTAAGAGCTTAAAAACTTCAAAATTAATATTTTTACATCTTCCTTTTTATAATTTTCATTTTTAAAATTTTCATTTTAAATTATGCCATAAAATTTGACATCTCATTTAATAATTAAGTTAATAATTTTAATAATGTAAGGACCTTATTGATATAACTTTGATAGTTTAGAAATATAATTAGAATGTTCTAAAATTTGAGAATCACTTTAAAATACAAGTTATAATTTAGCGATGTACAATGGAATTAACTTGTAAAAATATGCTTATAATACATATATTACAAGCAAAATAAAAGAAAAATTAAAACAAAAGACCATTTAATTTACTAAAACAAAATTTTTCCAATTTTTTATTATTTTGATTATATTTATCCTTAGATTATAAAAATGAATTTTTAGTAATAAAAAAAAAGGTGTTGTTTTTCATTTTTTCTCTATCACTTTGATGAAAAGAGAACCTTTAGTATGTTATTATCTTCTTCAATTTTAATTTATTTATTTTAGAAAAATATGAAATTAATTTATTACATAAATGTATTTATTAATAAAATAAAATATTCTAACTTTCAGCTTTCATCAATAAAAGATAAATTCTATATTGATTGAGTTTTAGCTTAAAGATAAATTCTATATTGATTGAGTTTTAGCTTGATTGGCATTGGCATTGTTGCCAATATAGGAAGATGTAAGTTTCGGTGCGCTGTAACGCATTATCTTTTTATTTATGGGTTGGGAGGAGCTATGGCATATTTATAATATGCTTTTATGCAATCTTATATTCCACCAACCAAACAACATAACTTATATTCCAACCAAATAAACATAATAAGATAATTTGTCCATTCATTTTAAATTTTGATAATTTTAAGATAAACTAAACTATTGGTCACTAAACTATGTATAAGTCTTTGTTTTGCCCATTAAACTAAAAAAAGTTATAATTTGATCATTGAATTATTTAAAAGTTTTCATTCAAGTCATCGGACTATTAAAATTGATGTTATATGGCTTTCTCTATTTGCACTGTTTGCACCAATCGAAAACTCTCTTTCCCCTTTTCTTCGACAATTCAGTTCTTTTTCATGAAACAACTTTAGACGTCACTCATCTGCGAATCAGAATTCAAACAAGTCTTTTCTCCAATCTCCAACATTGAACGTTAGATCTACTTGGATCTAATGTATGTTCTTCTACTCGTCAATGGGTACTGATTCACCGTACCAATTATTGAATTGTCACTTGGAGCTCGCTAGTGAAACTCTTTCCTTAAAAAAACTTAATTACCCAGTGACTTAGATAAATATTTTTTTGACTAGTTCAATAACTTAAATGAAATCTTTTGAATAATTCAATGATCAAATTCTAATTTTTAATTAAATAATCAAAACAAAAACTCATAACAAAATTTAATGACTAATGATGTAATTTACCCATTGTTTCATTATTAATAGTTAACCAAGCTCCATAGTTATCTTTAGGATACTCATTAAAATGTATAAAAAATACAGAGAAAATAGTAAATTTTAGTCAATGCATGTTGAAAATTCGTAGCCCACTTTAAATGAGATTTGTCTAGGAAATAAGAGAGTGGCTCCTTGGCATTACCTAAACCTAAAGGATGCCTAACCGTCTACCCCACTTGTTCGCGGCTTTTGGATTATTTAATTTAATTTAATTTAATGTGATGTTTTGAAAAGTAATCTAAGTTAAATATAAACTTGTGATGATTCTGATTTTGATTTTTGTAAATAATTGCGAGGACCGAGCATAGTTGCAACCAGCATCAATAAAATATTCTCATATTTTAGCTATTTGAAGCGCCAAGGGGCAATAATTTTTACAACAATTTGGGCCATTCGCCAAGTGGACATATAATTTATAAAGTTAGGTAAGGAAAATTCTCTTTTTTCCATGCATTCACACTTAGCAAAGATCTTCTTTAGAAAAACATATCTTCTTTAGAAAAACATAGGAATGAAAATTTTATTATTTAATATTTACATTTTTAGTTAATTTGGTTTTTATTTTTCTTAAAATTAAATTTGACAATTAATTTTAGAAAAATTAAATATGATCATCAATTTTTTAAAAAAATTGAATTTTTATTTTTAATGAGAATTCTAATTTAAATGTTAAATTTCAAATATGAAAACCTCTAAAGATTTTTTTTATGAAAATTTTAGGTATTTTGGATTTTTATTTTTATAAAATTTTAATTATTTGTTGATGTGACATATAAGATAAATAGTGTCACGTCATCATGAAGTATACATAGACTACTACTTGAGTTGCCATGCAACATCATTCAAAAAATTAATCTTTTAGTCAGTAATTACGTTAAAAAATTTATTTGACTATTTTTGAAAAGTTAATAGTTAAATTTAATTAAAAATAAATGCTAAATTGACAAAAATTTAATCATTGAAAGTTAAATTTATCTTAATGCTAAAAATATAATTTATTTCAAGTATCATGTTACTTCGCTAAAAGGTTAATTATTAAAAGGACGAAAAGTAAGGTTTAAACAAATAATTATGTTTAACAATAAAAACTCTAAATCTTCATTAATCTAGCCAGAGATTTAACCCACAATAAAGAAGGGCATCAACCATATTTCTGCTATGTGTGAATTTCGAAAGTAGAATATTGGAATCTACAATCAATAATTATAAGAATGTTTGAGCAGTGCCAGAAGTAGAGCCACGGCTGATGCCAACTGTTTTCAGGGAAAAGAAAATTGAATCAAATTACAAGTTAATAAAAGAAAATCACAAAACAATTAATAAAGATAAAAATAAAATATATTAAATTGCAAAAAATAATTTCTCAAAAAATAATTAAGGTAGCATTCCGCGTATGTTTGTACAAGTATATACAATCGTTATCAAGTAATAAGTAAATATAAGAGTTATAGTCTCCACAGGATTATATTTGTTAATCAAATAATTGTAAATTTAAATATTACAAATATTATGCAAAATTAAAACTTATTTCTATACAATTGCAAACTTCACTTAATTTATGTCTAATGTCTTAATATGAATGAAAATCACCCAATTAGATATCAAATACCCAAGATTAATAGAAATTATAAGTAAAAAGGTGATATAAACAACTATAAAAAATCTATATAATTTAGAGTTTACTCCTTCCTCATAAACAATTCTAATGTTTATGCATGTAGTACGATAAACACATAAATGACTTCAATAGTAACCTAAGGGTTCATCAGTAATTACCAATAACCTGGTACTAACGTAGGTGATAGCTAAACACTGCTAACTTTTTTTTCGATGAAGTTCTTCTAAACATAGGTTTTTTAGAGAAATTCAAGAGAGAAGAAAAAGACGTAAAGGTGATTCAAAAGCACCACTACTATCCTTATATTCTTAAGTAACAGAGACAAGGATTAGTGGAAAAATTAGATACTTCCACTACGACTCTTGATTCCCGTGATTAAGTGCACTTAAGTTTTTGGTCTTATCATATACAGTAGTCTAGTTTAGTTTTAACTAAATCTTAGCATGACTAACCAAATCATCATCCACTAAAATAACAAATAAATCTAAATGACCACGAACTTAATGAGTTCGTCCAAAGCATCTGGGTGGACGGATACCTAACAGAGGAGTCTACCAACCCTAGAGCTCACCAAAACTAGGAGTTCGCCAAATGGAAAATCACTCAGAATACTCTACTTAGCTAGGAAAAATACTTTACTCACTCAAATCTATCTGTAATTTACCATCTATTAACCAAATAGTAACCGAATACAGAGATTCCACCAGGTGGGTTGTTACAATTCTCCTCCATTTAGAAAATTTCGTCCTTGAAATCCATACTTATTAAAAGCCAAGGATACTGCTCTTTCATTAAACTTTCTTTTTCCCAAGTAGCTTATTTTGTATTATGATTCATCGATAACACTTTCACCAATAGAATCCTTTTATTTCTTAGCTCTTTCACTTTTCTTGCCAAGATATGAATAGACTCTTCTTCATATGATAGATTTGATTCTACTTCTAAGTCTTAGATCTGCACAACATGTTTTGGATTTGATCGATACCTTCTCAGCATAGATACATGGAACACATTATGAATCTTCGATAACTCTGGAGGTAACACAAACTGGATGCTACTGGTCCAACTTGTTCTAAAATTTCATGTGGTTTTATAAAATGTGGGCTTAACTTCCCTTTCTGACCAAACCTTATAATTTTCTTCCAATGAGAAATTTTTAAAAACACTTTGTCACCAACTTTAAATGAAATTTCTTTCCTCTTTAGATTAGCATAAGCTTTCTGGCAATCTTGGGTAGCTTTCATGTAATAGCCCAAAATTGGGTCTAGTTGGAATAGAGGTTTCGGGACCATAAAATCTGAGATAAAAATAATTATTTTATGATTATTTTGAGGTCTATGATATGATTGCATGATTGTGTGAAAATTTCGTGAAGAAATTCTATGCATAAAGTGCTCAATTTGAAGTTAGGGACTAAATCGAATAAGTTGCAAAACTTGCATTCTAGAAGTTTCTAGTATGAAATTGCTTTGAAATATTAATTAGGAGGTCTTAAATAGAAATTTGACCAATTTATAAGTGATGGAAAAAAATTGGACATGGATGGAATTTTTGAAAGTTTAGTAAGGAAGGGCATTTTGGTCATTTGGTAATTAAAAGAAATAAAAAAGGGAAAATAAAGCCAAAATTTACTCATCTTTTTCATGGAGGCCGAAATTAGCATGGGGGAAACCATGGCTAGGGTTTTCAAGCTTTCCAAGCTCAATAGTAAGTCCGTTCTAACCCCGTTTTTCAAGTTCTTTACGTTTTTGGAATCCCGGTAATTTGATTAAGCTTATTCTAGCAATAATTTAAGCTAGGGTTCATATTTGGAAAAATACCCATAGGTGAAATGTGTTTATTTTGTTGTTTTATGATGGAATATGAGGTTTTAAATTATGTTAGACAACTTGTGCTACTCGGTTTTGAGTGAAAAGAGTAAAAGCAGCTTAATCGGTAAAAATACCTAATAGTCATAAGTATATGTTAGAGTGAGAATTTGATGTTTCCATAGAAGGGAAAAGTGATCAGCATGTCATAAAACATAAGAATAAGGGATGAAGTTTAATTCCCGAGCCTAGGGGCAAAAGTGTAAATATGCAAAGTTTAGGGAAAAATTGTAATTTTTCCAAAGTTTGAGTTAAGGACTGTTTTGAATAGTACATTAATTAAATAAGTAAAATATGATGTTTTAGATCCTGGAAAATGAGATTTGAACCTAGAATGAGAGAAAAATAAAAATTGGGAAAGTTGGTAAAATGATCGTTTTAGTATCGAGGTAAGTTCATATGTATAATAAGCATTAATTTATGCATGTTTCAATGTAAAATTGATATATTTATTATAATTTTGAGGTGTTGAAAGTATGTAAGTTAGTATGATAATAATCTGACAATAATCTTGTAATTTATATTTGAAAGTTAAATTTAGTGAATTAATTGAATTATGTTAAATTAAATGATTATGGTGCCAAGTTTATGAATTGATTTAAAATATGTCTATGGTACATGAAGTGCATTGAATTATCATACATAAATGTGATTTCTATGATTATGGATATTGTGGGAACTTGTAAGTTCATATGATTTTTAATAAGGCAATGTGTAATTTAATGTTATTGCCTTGATATTAAATGAGATGTAAGTTTATATGTAAGTAATACATCAATATTACTTGTATTATGATATTTTATAATAATATTGGAAATATGTTTGTGGATAATTACTTGATTGGTGACATTGTTGGAAAAGAGAGAAATCCGGTTGAACCTTGAAAAGATTGGATGATCTGAGATAGTATGTAGCTAGGTCACATATATGGTGCTGAGTGCACATCATGTGTACAAGAGAGCTACAAGACATTATGATGTAGCTAGGTCGTATGGGTGATACTATGTGTACACCATGTAGACAAGAGAGCTACGGGATATATGTAGCTAGGTCGCATGCGTGGCTTTAGGTGAAGGACACCATGTAGACAAGAGAGCTACGAGATAAATTGGCTAGGTCACATGGGTGGTACTGAGTGTTCACCATGTGTACAAGAGAGCCGAACTCTATGATGGGTGGAGCTATGTGCTGAAACCACCAAGTATCGAGGATTGATCCGAAGTGTTCAACGGGAGACTCTCTATGTATTGCTTTGTGAGTTTTGTGATGAATAAGTGCATGAACTTGGTTACATGAATGATGTGTTCATTAAGTGACCAGGATGTGGTAAGGTTATAAACAAGTAAGTTATACATGAGGATGATATTATGGTGACCTTGTGATCATGGGCCTATACTTGTGATGTATGAAATGTGGTGAAAATGATTTGTGATATGTATGTTAAAATGAGGTTAATACAAAGAAAGTGTGAAATAGGGAATTAGCAATAAAACTGTTTTGGACAGTAGCAGTGACGTGATTTTAAAAAATCACAAAAAATAGTATAAATTGAATCAGAGACTTAATGAGATATAAAATTAAAGCTTAATGAGTCTATTTTCATATAAAAGAAACATAGGAAGCAAAGGAGTTCTATATTTTGAGATATTTAGTTTTTGTGAGACTGATTCAGAATGATTACGTGATCCCCTGTTCTGAATTTGGAAAATCACAAAAATTTGGAGAAAAATAATTAGAGGCTCAAAATTATATTTTTAAAATCCATAATGAGTCTATTTTCAAGATAAATCAACAAGAACATTATCCGAGTTCTGTACTATGAGATAATTATTTTTTAGTGAAGAGAGGTCAGAACTGTCAGAAAGTGAAACATGGGAAATTTTAATGAATAAACTGTACTAATTGGCTAAACCAAAAATTATGAAAATTTTATGGTGGAAATATATGTGAGTCTAGTTTCAGGGGAAATTTACGGATATTAATTTGGAGCTCTATAGCTCGAATTATAAATAATTAAGTGACTATGACTCGTGTGGACAGTTTGATGTGAACATTTATTCGTAAATTGTGAAATCGTACTTACAAGAATGCTATATACATTAAGGATGTGGAATGGTGAGGAGGAGGAGGAAAATAAATATATGTGGAATACATGGAAACTATGGTATATGAAAGATTGATATAATGAAATAAATGATATGTGTTTATAAGAAAACAAAAAGAGAATGTTATGTATCATGACATGTATATATATATATATGACTAGTCTCAATGTAATGCTTGTTGGGTATGGAATTGAATTGAAATGTTTCAGGCAAACATGTTATTCTGCACATCTGAATCGTGGTATTTTATAAAGATATGATCTAGCTTTAAATATGAATGCTTGATGATTAAGCTGAAGATATTTGGTAAGATGATAATCTTGGTATAAATGTATAAGTGGTACTATAATAAACAAGGTAAAATGAGTATGAGAGACACATGTATGATGTCATACAAATGCTATGTTTGTAGTTTAATTGAGGATGTTTAATCATTAAATGAATACCATGTTATATGCTTTTGATTTTGTATAAGTGTGTAAGAGATCAAGGTTGACCAAAGCTTGGAAAATAGCCTAGGTATATTCCACACAGGCAGATTCCACACAGGCAGAGACACGACCATGTGTCTTAGCCATGTATGGAACACGACTTTAGGACACGGGCGTGTGGAGCCTTAAAGCATGAAATTTCCAAGATTTTTGTAAGTTCTCGGTTTAGTCTCAAACCCTTTCTAAAGTATGTTTTGGGCTCCGTAGACTCAAATAAGGGACTATGTGTAAAAGAATGAACGCTTTGAAATATGAATAAAATTTTATGGCTCGTATTTTAGTTTAATGTTTGTATGTTTGTCTGGTAACGCCTCGTACCTTAGCCCAGCCTCGGATATGGGTAAGGGGTGTTACATTTCAGATGATTACAAATGACAAAGACTTTTCCTTTTGTTTCTTAAACTAACTCGGTACCTGTAACACCCTTATCCCGTAACCGTCGCCAGAATAGGTAAGGGGCATTACCGGACTTGTAACTCATGTCAGAACAGTAAAATTTTGAACTTTTTCTTGAAATAAAGATCGTTCATTTAAATAAGTACTAAGCACAGCCAGAGGTAAAATTTAAACTTCACTAAGTAAACATTCAAAAGATGCCATTTTCGCATGGCTTATATACATTAACCAAAAATATTCTTCCGCCACTAGTCTATTCTATACATGCCATAAAATAATTCTAAACATAACGGTGACAAGCGGTGGATAGTGATAGTGTGACTAGTTCTTTGCGATCCCCGAGCACGTAGCCGCAATGAGATCTATAAAGCAGAGGAAGCAGAGTAAGCGAGTGAGCATTACAATGCTTAGTATGTTTTAAGCGGTGTCAGCGGATAACAATCAAATTATAACATAGTTGTTCGTATATTTTATTTCACTCTTCCTTCGGGCATACCATCCCTTTACGAATATGCACATCTCATCATATACAATAGGCGATAAACTTTCACATAAAAGTGAGCTCATGTGACATAGATACATTGTATGATTTCACATAACCTCTCACACTGATCCGATGTCACATAATCATAGGAATAGTCTCATAGATTGCTCTCGTATGCATCACATACCTACCTTATGATTTAGTTCAAATCAAGCTCACATATAAACTTGGAGTACATACTTGTTTAACCTTTCGCATTGAATATATTTATAAGCAATTCTTATTACGAAGTCTTATAGCTTTAACCTCTACTTGGATTATCGTGAGACCTTTAGCTCGACGAAATCTCCAC
The DNA here is from genome assembly GCF_025698485.1 of Gossypium arboreum. Taxonomy (NCBI): domain Eukaryota; kingdom Viridiplantae; phylum Streptophyta; class Magnoliopsida; order Malvales; family Malvaceae; genus Gossypium; species Gossypium arboreum. The sequence goes on along the minus strand of NC_069078.1, from coordinate 22,057,264 downwards.
ACGAGTTATCGGGTCTTACCGGACAAAATCTCCACACGTAGTCATCGGGTCTTACCGGACATAATCTCCACACGTAGTCATCGGGTCTTACCGGAATATATTTCAAGTTTCATGTACATTTAATCACATGTTACAACATTCACATTGACTGTCATATTTGTAATTCATTTGCCTCATCAAATATCTAATAATACACACCTTTCACATTTGGTCGTTCGGCCACAATATACGCACATCACCTACATATTTCACACTAGCCATTCGGCTTTACCACATATACATATCTCATATATATATTTCACATTGACCATTCCGCTTTACCACATATGCATATCTCATATATATATTTCACATTGACCATTCGGCTTTACCATATATGCATGTTCATATTCACCACATTGGCCATTCGGCCTTATCACACATATGCATGCTCACATTCATCACATTGGCCATTCGGCCTTATCACATGTAACACTCCTAACCCGTATCCGCTGCCAGAACAGGGTTTCGGAGCATTACTACCATTTACAGATCACTAAAAAAAGTTTTAAATACTTACCGATTCAATGCATCATATAAATAAATATATTACCATTCAATCAACAGTTTGACAGTTGTATAAGCATCAAACAGCAACATTGTTAGTATACTTGCACATATCTCATATAAATTCAACACGATATATCTATTTTCTCGACATATCGCACTTGAGTTTAATAATAGTCTCAATTACATAATTTCCTTGTATCAACATATCAAAGATAATCATATATGTACATGTCATGAAACATATCATGCTCTTACCGTTTCTTCATAAGCATATATCATTCATTTCATTATATCAATATTTCATGCTCCATCATTTCCATATATTTTATGTATATTTATTAGGTAATAGCTTATATCAAACTTAACATAAATTATATTTCATGTACTTATACTTATTTCGTTTATCTATCTTCATAATTATTTCATATAACCATTCGTCATCGATACATATTACTTGAATATCAATTGTTCAATGAGATGCTAGAGCGTCTCCCATCCACGGTCTTATTTATCTTTGACATGATGCCATAGTGTCTTTCAACTATGGTCTTACTCATTTTCTGTCATGTTGCCATGGTATCTTTCAACCATGGTCTTGTTCATTTCATATCACGTTGCCATGGTATCTTTCAACCATGGTCTTACACATTCATATCAGGTTGCCATGGTATCTTTCAACCATGGTCTTACACATTTTATATCAGGTTGCCATGGTATCTTTCAACCATGGTCTTACACATTTTATATCAGGTTGCCATGGTATCTTTCAACCATGGTCTTACACATTTTATATCGAGTTGCCATGGTATCTTTCAACCACGGTCTTACACGAGTTGCCATGGTATCTTTCAACCATGGTCTTACACTCAAAGTTGCCATGGTATCTTTCAACCATGGTCTTACACATTTCATATCGAGAGCACACTCCATGAACCTCATCCTTGCGGCGGGATTACCGGTCGAGCTAAATCCCGCAATATAAACTCATAGAGTATTGTCGGGATTACCGGTCGAGCTAAATCCTCAGCAACGACAATTACTCTAATGAGCTTGGATCTGAATTACGGTCGAGGCTAAATTCAGACCCTAATTGGATTACCCGTCGGGCTAAATCCATTTTACACATATTCTTGAGAGGGCTATATCAGATAGGATCACCGTCAGGGCTAGATCCTTTTACCGTCAATTCCTTTTCGGAGATCCATCGAATTTTCCTTTCATTCAACCGGATTTCTTCCCATTTTATCAAATATATCAATGTTTTATAAATTTTCATACAATGAACATTCAAATCATATTCACATCAATAACATACAATCTCAAGCATTTCGAATATAATTCAAGTTACACGAACTTACCTCATTGATTGCTCGTGTTTATTATTTCATTATTCTGATATATTTTCTTTTCCATGATCAAGTCTCGTATTTGTGTCGTCCGGATCTTTATAAATAAATTTGATCATCATTTTCATTCATTTCATATTCTAATACATTTAATTAATGCTCTAGGCAAAATTACCATTTTGCCCCTAAACTTCTAATTAATGACGATTTCATCCTTAGGGGACGGAAAGTAAAATTCTTGCAATTTAATCCTTATTTCCAACTATTATTCTCATATATATTGATAACAGTCCATGAATTCTATAAAATATCAAAATTTTCCATAATTTGAACACTTTTCAATTTAATCCCTAAAACATGTTTTCCCCGATCTTGAACTAAATTGATAATTTCGTTAAATTTTGTAATTTAAATAATAAAATAATCTATTTCATGCAATTTAGTCATTTCGACATTTTACAAAATTGCCCATAAAATTTTACTTTTATTCAATTTAGTCCCTGAGCCTAAAACATGCAAATTAGCCATGCTAGATGAATATTCATACATATTTTCCTCCTCCTCCTCTCCATTCCACATCCTTAATTTATATAACATACAACAAGTAACATTATCAATAATTTCACTATTTACTTATATGTACATTCAAAATTGTCCATTTGCGTTATAGTCACTAAATTATTTATATATTAAGCTACAGAACTCGACATTAAGATCCGTTAATTTTTCATGAAACTAGACTCACATGTATTATTATCATAAAATTTTCAGAATTTTTGGTTTAGCCAATTAGTACAGTTTATTCATTAAAGTCACCCCTGTTCTGCTGTCTGACAGTTCTGACCCTTCTTCACTAAAAATTAGGTATCTCCTTTTACAGAATTCAAATGATGTTCTAGTTTGTTTCTAATAAAACTAGACTCATTCATGATTCTATAAATATAAATTTAAGCCTCTAATTATTTTTATTCATTTTTTTATTATTTTTCAAAGTCTGAACAGGGGAACCCAAATTCATTCTGACCTTGTCTCACAAAATTCATTATATATCAAAATTTACAAATTCATTGCTTACACTGTTTCTTCTATGAGAAACTAGACTCATTAAGATTTAATTCTATATTTTTTTCATCTTCTAATTAAATTTATAAAATTTATGGTGATTTTTCAAAGTTAGACTACTGCTGCTGTCCATAACTGTTTTAGTGCAAGATATTAATTACCATGTTATAACACCCTTATTTTCTTTTTCTACACCATTTCTCATCACTTTCTCTTATTTTCTCTTCACTAACATATCAAGAACATAGGACCTTATGTAATAAAACTCTACTATAACATTATTTCCATGATTTATCAACAATAACAAACTTAAAAACATATTGAAATCTTGATGTACTTACCTTATTCTCTTGATACCAATCTTTAACTTGATTTTCTCTCTCCTCCAGCTTCTATTTCTTGAATCCAACTTGATATTCTAACTCCCCATGTTCTCCTTAACATTTTCTCTCTTGGTAGCTATGGAAATTCATTTGATTTTTGGGTGAAAATGGTGAATTTTTGGTAAAGGACCAAATTGTAAAGAAAGTAAAACTTTCTTTCTTCCTCTCTTTCTCTCACGTTAGTTTGCATGGAAAGGAAAGATGATGAAAATTCTTCATCTTTCTTTCCTTATATACTAAATAAATAATAATAAAATAATATTAAATATCTCATAAAATATTAATAAAATAATATTTATCTAATTAATTAATTTAAAATATCATTAACATAATCATTACATTCTAGAATTCTCTCTCTTACTAATTGACCATTTTGCCCTTCATGATCTTTTAGAATTCCATCCTTGAGTCATCATTTAATTTGGTAAAATTGCAATTTAGTCCCTCATAGTTCTTCACTTATTCAATTTGGTCCTAATTCATCCATTTTCCTTAGTTTCTAGATCATTCTACCCTTAAAATATTTACACTATTGGTCCTTCAACTTTTCATATTTACACTTTAACCCTTTAAGTCTTGAGTATTTACTCTTAGGCAACAAAACTTTTCTAACTTTTACAATTTAGTCCTTTCCTGAATCAAGATATCATAATTTACTTCCCAATGTTGCCATAACTCAAAACTTCCCTTTTTATCATTTTATTTCCTTATTTTATTATATCAAGGATAATATATTACTGTAAAGATTTTCAGGGTATTACATCACATATATGCATGCTCACATTCATCACATTGGCCATTCGGCCTTATCACATATATGCATGTTCACATTCATCACATAAAATCCTAAATCAAAATATAAAGTTTCATGTATTCACATCACAATTATCCAAATATACTTCACATACCACATATACTATCATGTATACACTTTGTCTTGGCCGAATCTACATCAATCATTTTCCAATGAATAATTCAATTTCACGCCATACTATCATTTCATATTCGGATACTCATAAACTTACAATTTCACAAATTTTAATATCAAAGATCCGTCTAACACTCATATATCGTTTTACAATATCACGATTTAGAATTCACGTATGGGTTTAATCAATAGCTTATGAGCAACTAAAACAAGTTTTATCCATGTTTACAACAAAATCACATATTCACTACGAGCTATTTTCCTGAGCAATAGTCACTAAATTATTTATAACTAGAGCTACAAAACTCCAAATCACTTTCCGTTAATTTTCCCTGAATATAGACTCGTATATATTCCATTCATAAAATTTCCAGAATTTTAGGTTTGGCCAATCAATACCAGATTTTTCTTAAAGTTTCCCCTGTTTTACTGTTTGACTAATCTGACCATTCTTCACTACGAATCAAATTTTTCATTGTAAAGAATTCATAATGTGTTCTATTTAATTTAATTTGAAACTAGACTCATTAAGGAGTCTAAGCATATAATCTTATCTTATAAACATTTTTGTACAAATTATAATGATTTTCCAAAAACAGAACAGGGGATTTCGGAGTCATTCTGACACTGTCCCACACAACTTTAAAGATCTCTTTATAGGAAATTTCTTTGCTTCCACGGTCTCTTTTATAAGAAACTAGACTAACTAAGCTTTGATTACATATTTTATTCAGCCTATAATTCCACACCAACAATTTATAGTGATTTTCTAAAATCACGTTACTGCTGCTGTCCAAAGCAAATTATTACAATTTGCTCTGAAATTTCCAAGTCCAAACACTTATGAACTTACCATTTGAGTTTAAGACATATCATGGCCACATCATATCTTATTAAATCAACACATTATGTCCTATTATGATTGAATTTACTCAACGTTTAATCACTTAAAACTTAGCTCGGAAGTGGTCGACGATTAGATGTCCACGGCTATTCGTTTACTTTCTCTTTTCCCCTATCCGACTTTGATCCTCTTTGCTCTTAAGCTTAAGTAAAACAATAGATTTGCTTAAGTACTTAACTAATATTATTCACTTAACAATCACATTTGGCAATCACATATCATTTAATCTTTGATTGACCAATTTAACACATACCAAAATCCAATCATACATTATACTAAGCATATCATTAAACATACCTATTCAATTTAGCGAATTTCATAGCCGATTAATCACCTTACCCCACATTACTCAATGCCGAATATTAACCCAACATCACAAGCATAATCACCATGAAACTTACCTTAATACACATTTTATCCCATTGCCGAATACATATATATATCATCAAACAAATATTTATTCACATAACAACAATTCATTCACATCTCTATAAATGATCATAATCGGACATTATAAACAAATCAACTAGTTTAGCATTCAAATTCTTCTAACCATTCCTCAATCATTTACTCAATGAACAACAATCCAAGCACATCAAAGCATAGTCGAATGTATCATTCTTCTTAAATTCAAAAATAAATACATGGGCTAACTTCAAAATCTATTTAACAACTCAACTTTATAAACACATATTCGGCTAGGAAGAAGGATTGATAATTTAACAACCTTAGCATAACACATAATTTGTTGTGACACATCTTTAAGCATTCTTTTATTCCATCAACTCAAAACACATTCATCACTCTCAATAACTAAACTCATATTCGGCAATGGCCTCCAATATAGTGACCGATTCTTCTCAACTAGCACCTTGTGTACACACATGATCATTTGTTTGATTCAAGCACCTATCCACCAAAAATTCATCCAAATTAACAAGAACAACAACCACATTCTTTGTTATCTACCATGACCGAAACCCATATTCATTCACCAAATATCAAAAATTTATCATCAATTTGACATATAAGGACATAACCAAATGTTTCTTGCAACACAAACTCAAAAATTAACACATGGGTCATGTTATGAGCACCAAAACAAACTCAACTTCACAAAATTTCAAAAGAATATCATGATATCATACCTTAATTCCCCCACACAAGATGGCCGAATGCCTTAGGTGTGCTTTCTTCCATTTCTTGGTTAGTTTCGCTTGAGAGAGGTAGGAGAAGAAGATGAACATTTTTTTCTTTTCTTTTGTTTTCTTCCTTCAATTCACGGCAATGGAGGGGGGCATGGATGAGACAACTTTGTTTTCATCACCTCTCTTTTCATTCTTGTATTACTAACCTCTTATTTTATTCTTTCTAACATAACACACTAACACAACATGTTTCCAACATGTTTCACCCCATAGCATGGCCGGCCACTAGCTCTAATTTTGGGTAATTTGACATGCAAACCCATCATTTTCATAACATGCATTAATAGGCCACTTTACATTTGCCTAGCACATTTCTAAATTTTCTCACATAAGTCGTATTTAATAAAATTCACTTACAATTAACAAAATTCAAACATGAAATTTTCACATGCATATATACATATAATAAGCATCAACTATGACGGTTAATTATTTTTATGACTCGATTTTGTGGTCCGAAACCACTTTTCGACTAGGGTCAAATTAGGGTGTCACAACTCTTCCCCCTTTAGGATTTTCGTCCCGAAAATTTCTACCGATGAATAGTTTAGGATAACGTCCTCTTATTGAATTATATTCATATAAACATTAGCTCATCGATAGCAATTGTAATTCATTATTGTTTTCAGATCGATCTATAAAATCATTTTCTTATCTTAAAACAAATACATAAACATTTCTACAAGTATGCACATATATCTCATTTTCTTGATTTCATAAGCAATAATCACTTAACTTAATTCACAAATGCATTTCAAACATATATTAAGCACATATTAACATGTATATTTCACATCATCAACCCACATATTTGTAACCCACATTTTCATTCATGTATAAGTCAGTAACTTTAACCGAAAGTACACATATACTCAAACATCCCAATAAATATCCTTTATAACTCCATCATATCTCACTATTCAACTTAACCTATTTCCAACAGAAAATCAACTTCCACATACCTGAACATTGAATTCATTTAGCACATTCAATCACCGTTAACGATACCCGTATACAATCGATTTGGCAAAAGGCCTCATATAGTATACCGGCATGGGATTTATTTTAGCACATAACCCATATATCCAAAATTATCAGCAATCATCAAAAATTCTTACAGACTTTCAAATGTCGAACTTAATCAAAATAATTTCTTGAATATGATTAACAAAAAAAATAGGGGTCATTTAGCAATAGCACATATGACTTCATATACCAAGCATTCCATAAACTAAATCCGTAACACATTTATAACATGAATTCATTTCTTAACAACATATCCACCATCTTTTTACGTATTCACTTATTTAGTATACATAACATAATATAATATGAACTCACAAATTTTACTTTCATTTGATTTTCACATACCTTCCGTACATACCTGTATCACTTATTCTGATCTTACTTTATTTATCATCTTAAATATACCCGTTGAATCATTCGAAATCATTACGGATACTCATTAAGCACATATAGCTTTTACAATGCCATATCCTAGATATGGTCTTACATATTCTCACATATCGAGCCGATGCCATGTCCCAGACATGGTCTTACACACTATCTCAAATCAATGCCTTCGTCCCAGACGAGGTCTTACATGAATTCCACTTCACACACTTAGTGCCCACTGACCGATCTCGCACTCATAGTGCTCGGTTAAAGGAATTCGCACACACACAGTGCCTCTAATCATTCACACACATAGTGCTCTTATTCATTCGTTATTACACATTGAAATGACTTAACCAAGTCTATAAACATCATGTATGTACACTTTTAAACATATCATCTCATTTAAATTTGAATTCGTATAGTAATGAACACTTAAACTTTGCTCAAATTACCGGCACGAAGCCTACTAGGCACGAAGGCCCGAATACACGTCACCAGCATGATTGCTCTTGGGACCTAGCCGGATATAACACCAAAGACGAATGCTCTTGGGGTTTAGCACGGATATATTACTAGCACGAATGCTCTTTGGAACTTAGCCGGATACATCACTAGCACGAATGCTCTTGGGACTTAGTCGAATACATCACTAGCACGAATGCTCTTGAGACTTAGCGGGATAAATCACTAGCACGAATGCCTTCGGGACTTAGTCCGGATACATCACTAGCACGAATGCTCTTGATGCTTAGCCGGATATATCACTAGCACGAATGCTCTTGGGACTTAGCCGGATACATCACTAGCACGAATGCTCTTTGGGACTTAGCAGGATACATCACTAGCACGAATGCTCTTGAACTTAGCAGGATATATCACTCTCAATTCTCATGTACATATACACATATAGCAATACACATTAGTATATCATTTACATTACTTGAATACAAACACAACATGCTTATCGACCATTCAACTTCCGGTTCCATAGCCACATACAAAAATCACATTTATAGTCATAACACTCTTTCAAAATTGCATCACTTATACCCTTATAATTCAATCCAAATCGAAATTCAAATACGAGTACATGATCGTGCACGATCAACTTAATAATTTAGGCATATCTAAGTGAAGTTATATCGCAAATTCTCATAGTTAGAAGCTTGCTACATTTCGATCGGGATCAAGATTCATTACAATACAACAAACATATTTTAATAGTCAAAAATCATCACACTATCATTTTATCACTTTATGGCATGTATAAATAGACTCACGCGTGCTACGTTAGTCCTAGAATCGACTAAACCGTAGCTTTGATACTAATAAAATGTAACACCCTATCCGTAAATCCGCGAGAATAGGTAAGGGCATTACGGACTTGTAACTCATGTCGAGCAGTAAAATTTTGAACTTTTCTTGAAATAAAGATCGTTCATTTAAATAAGTACTAAGCACGACCAGAGGTAAAATTTAAACTTTACTAAGTAAACATTCAAAAGATGCCATTTTCGCATGGCTTATATACATTAACCAAAAATATTCTTCCGCCACTAGTCTATTCTATACATGCCATAAAATAATTCTAAACATAACGGTGACAAGCGGTGGATAGTGATAGTGTGACTAGTTCTTGGCGATCCCGAGCACAGTAGCCGCAATGAGATCTATAAAAGCAGAGGAAGCAGAGTAAGCGGAGTGAGCATTACAATGCTTAGTATGTTTTAAGCAGTGTCAACGGATAACAATCAAATTATAACATAGTTGTTCGTATATTTTATTTCACTCTTCCTTCGGGCATACCATCCCTTTACCGAATATGCACATCTCATCATATACAATAGGCAGATAAACTTTCACATAAAAGTGAGCTCATGTGACATAGATACATTGTATGATTTCACATAACCTCTCACACTGATCCGATGTCACATAATCATAGGAATAGTCTCATAGATTGCTCTCGTATGCATCACATACCTACCTTATGATTTAGTTCAAATCAAGCTCACATATAAACTTGGAGTACATACCTGTTTAACCTTTCGCATTGAATATATTTATAAGCAATTCTTATTACGAAGTCTTATAGCTTTAACCTCTACTTGGATTATCGGCGAGACCTTTAGCTCAGACGAAATCTCCACACGAAGTTATCGGGTCTTACCCGGAAAAAATCTCCACACGTAGTCATCGGGTCTTACCCGGACATAATCTCCACACGTAGTCATCGGGTCTTACCCGGAATATATTTCCAAGTTTCATGTACATTTAATCACATGTTACAACATTCACATCATTGTCATATTTGTAATTCATTTGCCTCATCAAATATCTAATAATACACACCTTTCACATTTGGTCGTTCGCCACAATATCGCACATCGCCTACATATTTCACACTAGCCATTCGGCTTTACCACATATACATATCTCATATATATATTTCACATTGACCATTCGGCTTTACCACATATGCATATCTCATATATATATTTCACATTGACCATTCGGCTTTACCACATATGCATGTTCATATTCACCACATTGGCCATTCGGCCTTATCACACATATGCATGCTCACATTCATCACATTGGCCATTCGGCCTTATCACATATATGCATGCTCACATTCATCACATTGGCCATTCGCCTTATCACATATATGCATGCTCACATTCATCACATTGGCCATTCGGCCTTATCACATATATGCATGTTCACATTCATCACATAAAATCCTAAATCAAAATATAAATTTTCATGTATTCACATCACAATTATCCAAATATACTTCACATACCACATATACTATCATGTATACACTTTGTCTTGGCCGAATCTACATCAATCATTTTCCAATGAATAATTCAATTTCACGCCATACTATCATTTCATATTCGAATACTCATAAACTTACAATTTCACAAATTTTAATATCAAAGATCCGTCTAACACTCATATATCGTTTTACAATATCACGATTTAGAATTCACGTATGGGTTTAACCAATAGCTTATGAGCAACTAAAACAAGTTTTATCCATGTTTACAAAAAAATCACATATTCACTACGAGCTGTTTTCCTGGGCAATAGTCACTAAATTATTTATAACTGGAGCTAAAAAACTCCAAATCACTTGCCGTTAATTTTCCCTGAATATAGACTCGTATATCTTCCATCCATAAAATTTCCAGAATTTTAGGTTTGGCCAATCAATACCAGATTTTTCTTAAAGTTTCCCCTGTTTCACTATTTGACTAATCTGACCATTCTTCACTACGAACCAAATTTTTCATTGTACAGAATTCATAATGTGTTCTATTTAATTTAATTTGAAACTAGACTCATTAAGGAGTCTAAGCATATAAATCTTATCTTATAACCATTTTTGTACAAATTATAATGATTTTCCAAAAACAGAACAGGGGATTTCAGAGTCATTCTGACACTGTCCCGCACAACTTTAAAGATCTCTTTATAGGAAATTTCTTTGCTTCCACGGTCTCTTTTATAAGAAACTAGACTAACTAAGCTTTGATTACATATTTTATTCAGCCTATAATTCCACACCAACAATTTATAGTGATTTTCTAAAATCACATTACTGCTGCTGTCCAAAGCAAATTATTACAATTTGCTCTTAAATTTCCAAGTCCAAACACTTATGAACTTACCATTTGAGTTTAAGACATATCATGGCCACATCATATCTTATTAAATCAACTCATTATGTCCTATTATGATTGAATTTACTCAACGTTTAATCACTTAAAACTTACCTCGGAAGTGGTCGACGATTAGATGTCCACGGCTATTCGTTTACTTTCTCTTTTCCCCTATCCGACTTTGATCCTTTTTGCTCTTAAGCTTAAGTAAAACAATAGATTTGCTTAACTACTTAACTAATATTATTCACTTAACAATCACATTTGGCAATCACTTATCATTTAATCTTTGATTGACCAATTTAACACATACCAAAATCCAATCATACATTATATTAAGCATATCACTAAACATACCTATTCAATTTAGCTAATTTCATAGCCGATTAATCACCTTACCCCACATTACTCAATGCCGAATATTAACCCAACATCACAAGCATAATCACCATGAAACTTACCTTAATACACATTTTATCCCATTGCCGAATACATATATATATCATCAAACAAATATTTATTCACATAACAACAATTCATTCACATATCTATAAATGATCATAATCGGACATTATAAACAAATCAACTAGTTTAGCATTCAAATTCTTCTAACCATTCCTCAATCATTTACTCAATGAGCAACAATCCAAGCACATCAAAGCATACTCGAATGTATCATTCTTCTTAAATTCAAAAATAAATACATGGGCTAACTTCAAAATCTATTTAACACCTCAACTTTATAAACACATATTCGGCTAGGAAGAAAGATTGATAATTTAACAACCTTAGCTTAACACATAATTTGTTGTGACACGTCTTTAAGCATTCTTTTATTCCATCAACTCAAAACACATTCATCACTCTCAATAACTAAACTCATATTCGGCAATGGCCTCCAATATAGTGACCGATTCTTCTCAACTAGCACCTAGTGTACACACATGATCATTTGTTTGATTCAAGCACCTATCCACCAAAAATTCATCCAAATTAACAAGAACAACAATCACATTCTTTGTTATCTACCATGACCAAAACCCATATTCATTCACCAAATATCAAAAATTTATCATCAATTTGACATATAAGGACATAACCAAATGTTTCTTGCAACACAAACTCAAAAATTAACACATGGGTCATGTTATGAGCACCAAAACAAACTCAACTTCACAAAAATTTCAAAAGAATATCATGATATCATACCTTAATTCCCCCCCACACAAGATGGCCGAATGCCTTAGGTGTGCTTTCTTCCATTTCTTGGTTAGTTTTGGCTTGAGAGAGGTAGGAGAAGAAGACGAACATTTTTTTTTTCTTTTCTTTTGTTTTCTTCCTTCAATTCACGGCAATGGAGGGGGGGCATGGATGAGACAACTTTGTTTTCATCAACCCTCTCTTTTCATTACTTTATTACTAACCTCTTATTTTATTCTTTCTAACATAACACACTAACACAACATGTTTCCAACATGTTTCACCCCATAGCATGGCCGGCCACTAGCTCTAATTTTGGGTAATTTGACATGCAAACCCATCATTTTCATAACATGCATTAATAGGCCACTTTACATTTGCCTAGCACATTTCTAAATTTTCTCGCATAAGTCCTATTTAATAAAATTCACTTACAATTAACAAAATTCAAACATGAAATTTTCACACATGCATATATATATATAATAAGCATCAACTATGACGGTTAATTATTTTTATGACTCGATTTTGTGGTCCCGAAACCACTTTTCGACTAGGGTCAAATTAGGGGTGTCACAGTACCTACCAATTTCCTTTCACTGAGCTCCATCCAACATGTAGGGGTTTTGCATTTTCATCCATATAGAGCTTCAAATGGTGACATACCGAAACTGGCATGATTATTGTTATTATACGCAAATTCTGCCAAGGGAAGATATCTTTCCCAATTTAGCCCAAAGTCAATCATACAACTTCTTAACATATCTTTTAGGACTTGAATGACTCTTCCAGATTATGCATCTATCTGAGGATGAAAGATAGTACTAAATTGCAACTTGGTTCCCAGCAATCCTTACATTTGTCTCCAAAATCTTGATGTAAATCTTGGATATCTGTTTGAGATTATGGAAGATGGAATTCCAAAAAGGCATATTATCTCAGAGACATAAAGCTCAGCTAACTTTTCCCATGAATAAGTGATGTGTAATAATATAAAATGAGTTGATTTAGTGAGCCGATCCACTATAACTCAAACTGGATTCTTCTTTGAAGGACTGGGAGGAAGTCTTGATACAAAATCCATACTAATTTTATACAATTTCCACTCTGGTATGTGATTTTATCCATAACCGTTAGTAGCTTTTGAACTCTTTTGGGATTGTGGCATGTATATATGGATATAAGTATATATGTATAAGTGTCTAGATAATTTTGGTATAATAATGTACTATTAATTTATTTGTTTATATATGTATCTTTTAACTTGATAAGATGATATGGATGCAATAACTTGTCATATGATAAATTTATGGTGAATTGGTATTTTAGTATGTATGACTTATATGGTCATTTGGTGCTTGTTTAAAATGGCATTTTTGGTACCAAATGGTTTGTGTTTGCTTGGTAAATCAAATGGCATGTGAAGATTTAAACTTAGTTTGAAGTTAGTGAACATCTTGGCAAAAATTCAAGTATCTAATTGTATATGTAATGATATTCTGATTGAGGTGCCTATGGGCATAGTGATTGGATGTGTTTAAATCATGCTTGGTTAGTTTGATTATGCGTGAATTTGGTATCTTATGATGGCTTGAAAATTGGTGCAAAAGTACATATAGGTACATGCTAGTTTGGGGAGAGAAAAATGGCTTGTAAAATGACCTATTTTTGTCCAAACGAGAAGAGACACGAATGTGTGTCTCAGTCATGTGTGACACACAATCAGGCGACACGACCGTGTGTCTCCTGTAACTTTCAAAGGGTTGTAAGTCAGGTTGTTATACGGTCTAGCACATGGTCTGGTACACGGGCATGTGAGGTTACTTTGAAGGGTACACGGCATGGTACATGGGCATGTGGCTTGGTTGTGTGACCCAAGTTAGTGAGTTACACAGGCACAGACATGAGTTGGGCCACGACTGTGTGTTCCTACTTCGTATGCCCACATGGCCTGAGACACGTGCATGTCTCTTGGTCGTGTGAGACATACGTCCTGGTCACACAGCCGTGTGGCTCCTGTAGTGTTGAAAATTTTTAATGTTTTCTGAAATATTCTCTGAGTTTCTGCTGTAGTACTGACTTGTTTCTAACACGTATTTAGGGTCTGGAGTGTAACACCCCAATCCCGTGGCCGTTACCGGAAATCAAACACGAGGTGTTACCGAGCTTACTTCATTTATTTCCCTCAAATTTTTTTTTTCCAGGCATGCTGGCTAACTGTATCGTAGTCTCTTTAAAAATCATATCTTGAGTTCTGAAACTCAAAATCCAATTCCGTAAATTTTCCCTGAAACTAGACTCATATATCTATATGGTAGAATTTTTGTAGAATTTTTGGTTGGGCCAATTAGTACAGTTTATTCATTAAAGTATCCCCTATTTCAAGGTTTGACTATACTGACCTCTGTACATTTCAACTTAAATATCTCCCTGTACAGGGCTTCAATGCCTATACCGTTTGTCTCTAATGAAACTAGACTCGATGATGAATCTGTACATATAAGGTACGACCTCTAATTATCTCGATAAAATTTATGGTAAATTTCCTAATTCAGAACAGGGGATCCAGAAATCGCTCTGGCCCTGCTTTGCGAGAATTTAAACATCTCTTAACATATAGCTCATATGGTCGTTTTGCTTCTTCCGTATGAAAATAGACTCATCGATCTTCGATTACATAATTTATTCATTATTTAATTTCATTTATACTATTTTTAGTGATTTTTCAATCTCACATCACTGCTGCTGTTTGCATCTGTTACTAGAGTGAACTATGCCTATTTCATGATTTTCCTTGGTCTAACTAATAATTCATCATACATGTCACCAATTATGACCATGACTAGCCATGCCAGAGGCTAATCATCACCGACCATCTCCCTACTACACTATAGCCATATCATGAGTATAGCACCGAAAATAAATCAGCCACGACATATGGCGTAATAATCGAGTAGACCTCAACCAATACTCAACCAAAACCGAATTACTAAGACTTGTGACCAAACATCATAAAACCAAATCCAACCGAACATTTATGCCATTTTCGCATGGCTAAAAGGTTACATACCAAATTTCAAACAAACATAATAGCCTATACATGCGAAATGTTCTCCTAGACCAACTAAGAAGAAAATACCAAAAGTTGCTAGCGGTGTGATGACTTGACGACGGTCCCGAGCACACAAAATGGATCAAGAACCTAAAGAAGCAACAAATAAGCACACCAAATGAGTACATAACTCAGAAGTCATAAGCACTACTCTACCGTCCAACAATAATAATCATAAGTGAAAAACAAATAATACAAAATCAATTTTTCCAACCATAACAAACTATGCTACAATTTCTTAAATTTTTGGTTCGATCTCATGCCAAGTCCTTCAATCAAATCAAATGCCAAGTCAGCCCAATCGATTTAGATCCATTTCCTCAAGTTTGGAACAACGATGCACTAGATAAATTTATGCATACACCGCACAACCTCAATTTCGATATTTAGTTAGTAGCTCAATCACTTACCTCGTTCATGCACAATTTATATCAACAATAGAATGTTGCACACATAGTGCCATAGTAAATCGCACACATAGTGCATTTGAGATTCCCTCATGTTTCAACCTCCCAATCGGCACACATAGTGCCACATAATTTTGCACACATAGTGCCCTATGTTGTTTCATCATGGTAAAGCAATTTACTTAACTCAAATTGTACATATGGTCATATTAATAAGTAGGAGAATCACTCTAAAAAATATCTATCCAAGGAGTTCTCACAAAAAGTGCTTAAGGACTTACCTTGTGTTGGGTATGACGGTTCCGACCCGGCTACTCGATGTCCTTGGCTTTACCCTTGCTTGATTCCCTTCTTTAACTTCTAAGCTTAATAAATAAATTAACTAGTTTAATCATCTTGCTAAACATTTATAATTCAATTACACATGCATATCTATGTTTGTATATTCGCAACCACTCTTACTAATTACCCATTTAGTCGATTATACACATAATTAAAGGTAACATCACGAATGGGCATACTTATGTATATATATATATATATACATAACCGAATGTGCACCAAAATTTGATTCAACATCACCTACATACTCACTTTGATGGCGAATATATATATACATGTACAATGTCATCTATAACATCATCTAAACACCTAAATTCTTCTCATGCACACTTGATCGACTTTTTCCCAATCTAGCATAGCTTCACCTCTATTTGTAATATCATATAAATCCACATGTGACTACATTTCTTAAGTTCAACATCTTAATGCCCATTATAGCCACTCCCATAATCTAAATCTAAAATCGACAACATCCCCTTTCAACTATGTTAGCGAATACTCATTCTCTTCTTAGTCCTAAATTCGCACCTCCAACAAAATGACTTAACAACTTCAACTTTCATGCTAACATAACAAGCAACTTAGCACATCCATATAACTAACATGTTAATAGCATCAAGGTATCAACTAAAATTTTAAGCTTCTTTGTCAAATCCCAACTCTCCAACAACCCCAAATCCAACCATGGGATAGATAGAATTCAAACTAACAACCAAAAATATACTTGAATTTAAAGGAATAACTTCAACATACCTCAACCTAGATACAAGTATGGCCGAACTTTTCCAAAGCTTTTCTCTCTTTCTTTTACTTGGTTTTTGGCTAAAGGATAGCAAGGATGAACACACCCTTTTTTTTGTTCATTTTCTTATTATTAATATTTATTTCTCCTCTATTTTAATTACTTACCAATATTAAATAATAAACAACATAATCTTGGAAGAATGAAGCCATGCTTGGCCGGCCACTCAACATAATTTGGGCATTTTGACATGCAAACCCAAATTTTCATATTTCAATACTATTTGGTCCTTACTTATTTACCTATCAAAATTTTCTAAGTCTCTCAACTAAATCCTTTCAAGTAAGATTCACATTCCTAAGATAAAAATTAAAACATCAAATTTTTATACAAGTACTACCACACATATAAGGTATGCAAATAAAATTTTAACTAAATTTTATGACTCGGTTTGTGGTCCCGAAACCACATTCCGACTAGGGTCAAATTAGGGCTGTCACATGGAGGGCTTATTTAAGGAACAATAGGCATGTTTTGAATTGGTTTTTAAGTGTTTATTGATATGATTTGAAAAGTTTGAAATTTATGCTCGTTTGATTTGAAAACTCTAGTAATACTCCGTAACCCTATTCTGGAGACAGATACGGGTTAGGGATGTTACATTTATTGGTATCAGAGCTATAGTTTAGTCGATTCTAGGACTAATGTAGCGAAATAGGAATTAGTATATACATGTCAAATATACCCTGTGATAGTGTGATGCGTTTGTTCGTTCTAACAATTTGTTTCTTATAGATTTAGATGTCAACAGAATCTAATTGAGCTATAGTTGACGAAGCTAAAAGTAATGTTCAAGCTTCGAATCTAGAGGCAAGTAACACTTCTCCTATTCCTCAATCAGTTGGTGATAAAATGAAACATATGTTTATGGGAATGATGAACCAATGATTCAATGACTTTAAGCAAGCAAATATGGCTATTCCACTTCCTCCACCCTCTCTTGTGCCTCCTCTGGCACCCCTGAATACTACCACCCCTATATCGATGTTGGTTACTCGAGTATCCGTAGATAAAGTTTGGAAATATGGAGTGGAAGAGTTCAGAGGTATGGTAGTTGATGATTAGTCAAAAGCTGAGTACTGGCTATTAAATACAAAGAGAGTTTTTGTAGAATTATTGTACACCTTTGAAGATTGTTTGAGGTGCAGAGTGTCTTTGCTGAAAGACGAGGCATATTTTTGGTGGGATACTTTAAGTAATCGAATGATCGAATTAATTGAGATTTTTTCCATACTGAATTCAAGAAAAAATATGTAAGCCAATTGTTTATCGATCAGAAAAAGAAAGAATTTCTCAAATTAAAGCAAGGAAATCAGACTGTAGCTGAATATGAACGAGAATTTATGCAATTAAGCAAGTATGCTCGTAACATTGTATCGACCGAGGAGGAAATGTGTATCAGATTTGAAGATGGATTAAACGATGAGATCCAGTTGGCTGTAGCAGCACTAAAGTTACGAGAATTTGTAGAATTATCTGAACGAGCACTGAAGGTTGAAGAGATTTGTAAAAAGTAAATGACAATCAGATTCAAGATTCAGAGACTATAATAAGAGAGGGTCGTTCAAGCTTGCTTAGTCATCTCTCTCAAAGAAATTTAAAAATGACACAAGTTGGTCAGTCACTCCTTCAGAATTTGTTAACCGAGAGAAATCTGGACAAAGCATTTTCCAAATAGTCAATGCTCCAGTAGCGAGTGTTGGAAGTGTAAGAAATGTGGAGAGAACCATCCTAATGTGTAATGATTATAATAAAAGACACTTTTGTGAGTGTTGATCAAAATTGGGAGCTTGTTTTCGTTGTGGAGCTACTGACCATTTTGTCTGTAATTGTCCCAAGAAACAAAGCGATTTTGGGAATAAATCAAATAAAGTCGAAGCAACCTCTCATAAGGGTAGAAGATTTGGAAATGCTAGAAATACTACTCTCCGTAGAAGAAAGAATAACATGAGGCATGAACAGTCAGAAGCAAGAACACTAACTAGAACGTATGCAATCCGGGCTCGAGAAGAAGCTACAGCTCCAAATGTTATTGCGAGTACCTTTTCTCTCTTTGATATTAATGTATATGCATTGGTTGACCCTGGATCATCTCATTCGTAGATATACACTACATTAGTAAACAAAAAAAAAATACCCATTGAATTCACTGAATATACTATTAAAGTTACAAATCCTTTGGGTCGGTAATGTTCTAGTTAATCAGTTATGTAGGTCTTGCTCACTGAAAATTATGGGTTACTACTTTCTTGCTAGTTTGCTGCTATTACCTTTTGATGAATTTGATGTGATTCTGGGAATGGACTGGTTAACATAGCATAATGCTATTGTGAATTATAGATGAAAATATATCATGCTAAAATGTTAGAATGGTAGGGGGATTCGAATTGAATCAGACAGGTTGGATGGTACATCTAGTTTAATCTCTGTTACGATTGCACAGAAATATGTTAAAAAGTGTTGTGAAGCATATCTTGCTTATATAGTTGGCTCCAAATTTCAGAAACAAAACTAGCTTCGATTCCGGCGGTATGTGAATTCTCAAATGTATTTCCATAAGAGTTTCCCGGGCTACCTCTAACTCGAGAGGTTGAGTTTGGAACTGAATTAATGTCGGAAACATCCCCGATATCTATAGCACCATACAGAATTGAAAGAGTTGAAAGCACAACTGCAAGAGTTGACAGATAGAGGCTTTGCTCGACCTAGCTTTTCTTCTAGGGTGCTCCTGTTTTATTCGTCAGGAAGAAAGATAGATCTATGCGGTTGTGTATCGATTATCGACAACTCAACAAAGTGACGATAAAGAAAAAATATCTATTACTATGCATTGATGATCTATTTGACTAGTTGAAAGGTGCAACAACATTTTCAAAGATTGATCTTCGTTTTAGCTACTCTCAGTTGCTAGTTAAAGATTTGGATGTGCCGAAAACTGCATTCAGAACCAGGTACTGACATTATGAATTTTTAGTGATGCTGTTTGGTTTAACCAATGTGCCTATAGTATTTATGGATATGATGAACAAAATTTTCAAATAATATCTATATCGATTTGTTAGGGTTTTCATCGATGATATTTTGGTTTATTCATGGGATGGATCTGAGCATGCTGAACATCTGCGAATTGTTTTGCAAGATTTATGCAAAAAATAATTATTTTTTAAGTTTAGTGATACGTGATATTTGTGACAGGTTTTAAAAATTTATAATTAATCATTTCTTGAAACTAACTATTATTACGATGAATGCAAGTGTACCTATCGAATAGTAGTATAGCTTTAGCAAGACCGGATTGTCGAACCCAAAGGAACCAAGAGTACTAGTAATTGCTTTCTTTTTATTATCTAGCCTAAAAATTAAGGGATTTGTTTATCTAAACTAATTAACTAAACTAATGGTGCACAGAGAGAAAAATTTGGGAAAAGCTTTTGGGAAAACTCGATTGATTAAGACAATACTTAAGGAAAAATCCACCTAGACTTCACTTGTTATTTAACTCTGAATCAGACGACTTATTCATTTGATCCATAAAAATTCCTAAGTTATATTATTATCTTTCTCGAGACTAATAACGTCTAACCCTAGGTTGATTAATTGAAATCTCTTTCTAATTAACACCCTAGTGTTGCATTAACTCGATCTATGGACTCTCTTATTAGGTTTCACCCTAATCTGGCAAGATCTTGTCACCCTATCTCTAGGCGTGCAATCAACTCCGCTTAATTATGACAAATTTACTCTTAGACAGAGACTTTTGCTCCTCTGAATAAGCGCATTAACTTAAATTAGCATCCTGGAATATTAAAAAAAGAATTAAGAACACATAATTAAGAACAAGTCAAATGTTTATCATACAATTCAGATAATAATAACAAGATTCATCTTAGGTTTCATTCTGATAAACCGTAATTTATACATATTTTTACCCAACGCCTAACGCATTTATGGATGGTTTCTCCTTAGATTTGGTGAATTCGATGCTCCTAATCCTTTAATTTCATGTTTTATACTTAGGAGAGCATAGGAGAGTAAAAAAAGCGAGAAACGGGCCAAAAATGGAGAAAATGGACCTACATGGGAAAACAACATGGCCTGGACTTCCTCACACGGGCGTGTCACACGGCCGTGTCAAATTGGCAGGATAGAAGCACGACTTACACAGGTGGATCACACACCCGTGCCCATTTAACAGCCTTGACCACGGCCTTCAGTAATTGCACACGGGCGTGTCACACGATCGTGTCCCTGCCGAACCCAAGTTTAGTCCAATTCGGAAAAGGCCAATTTTGAGGGCTCTTAGGCATTCCAAAGCATATTTAAACACTTGAGGAGGCACTTAGGAAGGGGGACGAACTGGAGGAAGCATGAAATTGCTCAAGGAAAGCCGATCGATCCATCTCAGAAGCCGGATTCACCATCAAGACTGAAGATGTCCATTCAAATTCCCTCAGGATTTTTAGGTTTTCTTATGTTTTGTTATTCTTTTGAGATGTTTTCTTTCATTAGTATGAACTAAAACCCCTAAATGCCTAAGGGGAATGAAACCTAAGACAGATCTTGTTATTATTATCTAAATTGTATGATAAATATTTGACTTGTTCTTAATTATGTGTTCTTAATTCTTGTGTTGATATTCCAGGATATTGATTCAAGTTAAGCTCTTATTCAGAGGAGGAATAGACCCTGTCTAAGAGTAAATTTGTCATAATTAAGCGGAGTTGGTTGCACACCTAGAGATAGGGTGACAAGATTTTGCCAGATTAGGGTGAAACCTAATAAGGGGATCCATAGTTCGAGTTAATGCAACCCTAGGGCATTAATTAGAAAGAGATTTCAATTATTCAGCCTAGGGTTAGACGTTATTAGTCTCGAGAGAGATAATAATATAACTTAAGGATTTCTACGAATCAAGTCAAATGAATAAATTGTCTGATTCAGAGTCAAATAACAAGTGAATTCTAGGTGGATTTGTCCTTAGGTATTGTCTCAATCAATCGAATTTTCCCAAAAGTATTTTCCTTAGTTTTCTTTCTGTGCATTCTTAGTTAGTAATTAGTTTAGACAACCAAACCCTTTTATTTTTTTAGACTAGATAATAAAAAGAAAGTTGATACTAGTACTTTTAGTTCCTTTGGGTTTGATAATCCGGTCTTGCTAAAGCTATATTACTGTTCGATAGGTACACTTGCCTTCATCATGATAATAGTTAGTTTCTAGAACGATTCATTATAAATATTTAAAACCTGTCTCGAATATCACGTATCAAGTTTTTGGCACCGTTTCCTGGGAGCTAAGATATTAGGAACACTCGATTTTTATTACTTTAGCCATTTTACTTTTATTGCAATTTAAATTTTTATTTTCTTTTCTAATTCTTCATTTATTTTCTTCTGACATGTTTTTCTAGTTTATGACCAGGAGAAACCCGTCAGGACCATTACTTTTTGATAGTGAGATCGATCGCACAGTTCACAGAAACCAAAGAGAAATAAGGCGAAGCTTACGTTACACACAAGAGCAAGAAGAAGATACTTCAACCACCAACGAGGAGATGGCTGAAAACCAAGAAAACCCTCTACCTCCTGCAATTGCTGTTAATAAAAATCCTACTCCGCGTACTATGTATGATTATGCTAAACCTTCTTTAACAGGAACTGAATCAAGCATAGTTAGACTTGTTGTAGCTGCAAATACTTTTGAACTGAAACCTAACACAATTCAAATGATACAACAATTTGTTCAGTTTGATGGTTTACAGGGCAAAGATCCCAACGCTCACTTAGTAACCTTTTTAGAACTAACATTTTTAGAACTATGTGATACATTTAAAATTGATGGCATTTCTGATGGTGTTTCTAAACAGTGGTTGAATTCGTTACTGTGGGGGTCAATCACTACTTGGGAACAAATGACCGAAAAGTTCTTATTAAAATACTTTCCGTCGGCTAAAATGGCTAAATTACGCAATGATATCTCTTCTTTTGTACAGATGGATTTAGAAACACTCTACAATGCGTGGGAGAGATATAAGGACCTTTTACGAAGATGCCCTCACCATGGGTTACCACTCTGGCTACAGGTTCAAACTTTTCATAATGGCTTGAATCCTTTGACTCGACAAATGGTTGACGCAGCTACTGGCGGAACCATCAATAATAAAACACCTGAAGATACTTATGAATTTATAGAGGAGATGTCACTGAATAACTATCAGTGGCAAGTCATGAGGACAAAACCAACGAAAACAGCTGGTGATTATAACGTCGATTCGGTCACCATGCTCTCTAATCAAGAAGAACTCTTGAATAAGAAAATTGATGGTTTTCTTAGTTCTTCATAGGTTCACCCAGTAATGCAGTACGAAGCAAGTGGAGGTGGATCGAATAGTTCAGAATACCCACCTTATGGCCACAACATGGAGAACGAGCAGTTAAATTACATGGGTAATAATTCTCAATCTCAAAAGAATCCTTATAGCAATACTTACAATGCAGGTTGGAGGAATCATCCAAATTTTTTATGGGGAGGCCAAGGAAATCAGAAACCACCACCCCCTCCAGGCTTTCAGCAACCACCATACTAGCAGGAGAAAAAGCCAAACCTTGAGGAGATGCTAACCAAATTTATCTCGGTGTCAGAGACTAATTTTCAGAATATCGAGACGGCACTCAAAAATCAACAAGTATCAATCCATGGGCTCGAAACTTAGATTGACCAGCTCGCCAAGTTGATTTCCGAATGACTACAAGGTAGCTTGCCAAGCAACACTGAATCTAACCCAAGGGAGCAACTCAATGCAATTGCCATATATGATGAGGAAGGATTAGTGGAAAAACCAAGGCCAGAACCGGTGGTAACCAAAGGTAAGAATAAGGTGGGCCAAAACGAACAAAAATCGGTAAGTACAGAATATAAACCTCGTGTACCATACCCCAATGCGATAAGGAAGGACCATTCAGACGAACAATTTTGTAAATTCCTTAAACTTTCAAAGAAACTACATATTAACCTACCGTTTATTGAAGCACTTTCGCAAATGCCGAATGCAGTCAAATTTTTAAAGGAGCTTCTAGCAAATAAACAAAAGTTAGATGAAAGGTCGCGTGTAGAGCTGAACGCGGTTTGTTCAGTCATTCTTCAGAATAAGCTACCCAAAAAACTAAAAGATCCAGGGAGTTTTACGATTCCTTGTTTAATTGGTAGTTTAGATGTTAATAATGCGTTGGCTGATGTAGGGGCTAGTATCAATGTTATACCTTACAAATTGTTTAAGCAACTAGGTCTAGGGAAACCCAAACAAACTAGGATGAGCATTCAATTAGCAGATAAAACTATCAGATTTCCTAGGGGTATCATTGAGGACGTATTCGTTAAAATTGACAAATTTATATTCCCAGTTGATTTTGTTGTTTTAAACATAGAAGAGGATAGTAATGTTCCTTTAATTTTGGGAAGGCCCTTTTTAGCAACTGCTAGAACAATTATTGACGTTGGCACAGGTGAACTCACACTTCATGTAGGAGACGAAACAATCAACCTTCAAGCTCGTAACTCGAACAACACATCAAAAATTGAAGATGATTGCACAAATTGTTCTACTAAGATTGATCATACAGTGCAACCTATTTTGCAGGAAATAAGTTCGAAGGACACACATGAGCCATGTTCAATCAACAACAAAGAATCTACCCATGAAGAACAAAGGTTACGAATCGAGGAATTAGATGAATGGCTGACATTTAAACCGAGAAAACACAATAAACCAAAACTACGTTAGAACGAGCTCAATGCCTCACCAAATCAACTTAAGGTTGGAGATAAAGTTTCATTAGATGCTGCAGATCCTCACATTGACACTGCCAAACCAAATGAAGAAATTCCTCTTATAGTACTTAGCATTTTCCCATTCGGTACAGTCGAGGTAAGTCATCCCAAATTTGACACCTTTAAGGTAAACAATACCCGCCTAAAACCTTATTTTGATGGGATTCATAGCAGGAATGAGGAGTATAAACTCCTCGAACCACCATGACCATTCACCAGAAAGGTAAGTCGAGCTTAGACTATAAATAAGCGCTTCTCGGGAGGCACCCCAAGAACAAACGGTGCTAACTTCTTTAAATTGTAGTCTTTAACATTTAATTAACTAACTGAGTCACTGAACACAGGATTTTTAGAACCACACGGCCAGGAACATGAGTGTGCCGTAGGCCGTGCACATACCACGGGATGAAACACGGCCATGTGAAAATAGGGCAAAAATTCCTTCCTAAACATGGGATGTGATAAGTTGCCAAGGCCGTACGACATGGCCGTGGGCGGAACTGCCAAAATAACACGGGCGTGTGACCCGCCTGTGTTTTGAAACTGTGGGCAAACCTGTCAATTTAACACGGGCGTGTGCCTTCATACACGGGCGTGGGAGAGGCGAATGAAGATTGACACGGTCGTGCAACATGGTCGAGTACACCGTTGCACCCAATTTTGAAAACCACGAAACGCACAGGCTGAAATGAAGGCACACGGGCATGCCCAATGGCCATGTGCCCCAATTTATTTATAAACACCTATTATCTATCTTAGCTTTATCTTTATATTTTGAAATTACTTTTTATTTCCTGTTTATACTATTTTATCTTGAGTTTTTACAATTTTCAATTTCAGCTATTTCATTACGAGTAATTATGCTTCCTTAGAGTTCACGATTCTATCACAGTTATAAAGAGCTCTAAAGCTCACTATTACTCAGGAACTTGAAACTCTACTGAGAAAGGTTCTCCACGACTGCCATGCCCTGCTTGACCACGACCATAGCCAACTTGAGATATAATATTCTTTTGGCGCAGCATTTGTGGAACCCAACCTCTTCCACCACCGGAGTATCCTCCTTCACCCTCATCATTGCTTTAGCCGATTATTCTCCATAACCCCAATTTTTAAGGAGTTTATTCATCATTCAGGAAGTTTCACTTCTCTCCCTATCTTATGATTATCAATCTATTTTTTTCAATATATCTATCTTTGTACATTGAGGGCAATGTACATCTTAAGTGTGGAGGGGTTTTTCATATCGTCATTAGAAATCCCTGAATTGTGTCTTTTTCTCATATGATCTTCTCATGCCATGATTAGAATAAATTTTTATTAATTTATGATTTTTATTAATATGTCTTGAATTAAAACTTAGGCATTCATACATTGATTGTTTAAACTTTACTTTAAGATATTAAAGAATCAATCATGATAAGTTGACTTTTGAATTTAAAATTTTATAGGTTGTTTCTCCCAAGTTTAGGTATTATCTTGAGTTGAAATTCACAGGTTTAAACATCAAAAATGCGTAATTTTTGTGAGATTTTGAGTCTTTAGAGCATCTATTATTTCTTTCATGCTCACTTTTATTGTTGCTTTGAGTGCGTCAGTATTGAATTGTTATTCTAGAACTTGCTAGACTATGCATGTTAAGACCACACCATTTGATTTGATATGTCAAAATGATAAAGGCACTTAGGTTTAACCCACTCACTCCACAAAAGCCTACCTTCATAATTAACCCTTAGTAAACCCCTTTGAACCTAGCAAGTCATTAATTGATTTACCTTCAATATTAACCCATAAACCATTATTGTTGAAATCCCTTAATTTGATCCCTATTTTTGTCGAGATTTGATTTGAACTAATTGCTTAGCTATGCTTTGCTCTTCTATGTATTTGACTTGTTCTATATATAAAAAAAAGGACATTTATACTTACATATTAGTAGTAATTTGGTAGTGTTGAGCCACAGTATCTAAATTCCATCTTCTGAGAAGAAGCTCACTTGTATTCAATTGATGTTTAATTACTTTTTCTAGTTAGGCAATTTTTCAAATCAATCTCGATTCTAACCTTTTCTTTCAGCTTGTGACCACACCCCCTAACCAAAGCCACGTTACAACCCTTTAAAGACCTTTTGATTGATTTCATTTTAATATATAGTGGTGGAGATTTAATTTTCATGCAAGCCTATGGTAATAACTTTTCATTATTGACTATTGAGTGCTTCATGTATTGTCCTCAAACACCTCGAGTGATTTGAGTGAATCTTTAGTGAGGATGTGAAACTTTTTGATATTTTGAGTCGAAGGTAATTACTTAGATGAAGGGAGACACCTATGCTTTCATGATAAAATACTTAACTTGGAATGTTTTGGAACTTTGATGTTCTTTCAGTCAAATTCTCAATGTATGATGACTTATGGATTATTTTGAGATATTATTAATAGGAATTATAAGTTAAGAAGAATTTATTTTGATTGTGAGTTGAGGGTTTTGCTTGAGGACAGGCAAATGCTTAAGTGTAGGGGTATTTGATAAACCATAATTTATACATATTTTTACCCTATGCCTAACGCATTTATGGATGGTTTCTCCTTAGATTTGGTGAATTCGATGCTCCTAATCCTTTAATTTCATGTTTTATACTTAGGAGAGCATTGGAGAGTAAAAAGAGCGAGAAACGGGCCAAAAATGGAGAAAATGGACATACATGGGAAAACAACACGGCCTGGACTTCCTCACACGGGCGTGTCACACGGTCGTGTTAATTTGGTAGGATTGAAGCACAACTTACACGGGTGGATCATACGCTTGTGCCCATTTAACAGCCTTGACCACGGCCTTCAGTAAACGTACACGGGCGTGTCACACTAGCATGTCCCTGCCGAACCCAAGTTTACTCCAATTCGGAAAAGGCCAATTTTGAGGGCTCTTAGGCATTCCAAAGCCTATTTAAACACTTGATGAGGCACTTAGGAAGGGGGGCGGACAGGAGGAAGCAAGGAATTGCTCAAGAAAAGCCGACCGGTCCATCTCAGAAGCCGGATTCACCATCAAGACTAAAGATCTCCTTTCAAATTCCCTCAGAAGTTTTAGGTTTTGTTATGTTTTGTTATTTTTATTCTTTTGAAATGTTTTCTTTCATTAGTATGAACTAAAACCCCTAAATACCTAAGGGGAATGAAACCTAAGACGGATCTTGTTATTATTATATAAATTGTATAATAAATATTTGACAAATTCTTAATTATGTGTTCTTAATTCTTTTTTTGATATTCCAGGATATTGATTCAAGTTAAGCTCTTATTCAGAGGAGGAATAGACCCTGTCTAAGAGTAAATTTGTCATAATTAAATGGAGTTGGTTGTGCGCCTAGAGATAGGGTGACAAGATTTTTCTGGATTAGGGTGAAACCTAATAAGGGAATCCATAGATCGAGTTAATGCAACCTTAAAGCGTTAATGAGAAAGAGATTTCAATTACTCAGCCTAGGGTTAGACATTATTAGTCTCGAGAGAGATAATAATATAACTTAGGGATTTCTACAAATCAAGTCAAATGAATAAATTGTCCGATTCAGAGTCAAATAACAAGTGAAGTCTAGGTGGATTTGTCCTTAGGTATTGTCTCAATCAATCGAATTTTCCCAAAAGTATTTTCCCAAGTTTTTTTTTCTGTGCATTCTTAGTTAGTAATTAGTTTAGACAACCAAACCCTTTTATTTTTTTAGGCTAGATAATAAAAAGAAAGTTGATACTAGTACTTTTAGTTCCTTTGGGTTCGATAATCTGGTCTTGGTAAAGCTATACTACTGTTCGATAGGTACACTTGCCTTCATCGTGATAATTGTTAGTTTCAAGAACGATTCATTACAAATATTTAAAACCTGTCACGAATATCACGTATCACATTCCCCTTAGGTATTTAAGGGGTTTAATTCATAATTATGAAAGAAAACATCTCAACAGAATAAAGATAACAAAACATAAAGAAAACCCAAAACTTCTGAAGGAAATTGAAGGGAGATCTTCAGTCTTGACGATGAATCCGGCTTCTGATATGGATTAATCAGCTTTCCTTGGGTAATTTATTGCCTCCTACTCTGTGTGTGTCTTTTAATTGCCTTCTCAGGTGTTTAGATAGGCTTTAGAATGCCTAAAAGTCCTCAAAAGTAGCCTTTTCCGAATAGGACTAAACTTGGGCTCGACAGGGACACGCCCATGTGCGATTTCTTCAAGACCATGCTCAAGGCTGTTAAATAGGCACGGGCATGTGATCTACTAGTGTAAGGAACTCCAGACCGTGTTGATTTCCCACGTTGGCCCATTTTCTCTATTTTTGGCCCGTTTCTCGCTCTTTTTACCCTCCTATGCTCACCTATGTATAAAACATGAAATTAAAGAATTAGGAGCATTAAATTTACCAAATATAAGGAGAAATCATCCATAAATGTGCTAAGAATGGGATAAAAATATGTATAAATTACGGTTTATCATTTAGCAAATGTGATTTTTGGCTTCGAGAAGTTTGTTTTTTGGGACAAGTTGTGTCGGCAGATGGCATCAGAGTAGATCTGAGTAAAAATTTCAGCTATTGCTAATTGGAAGCCTCCAAGAAATATATCTAAGATTAGAAGTTTTTTGGGACTAGCTGGATATTACAAAATATTCGTCAAAGGATTCTCGATGATAGCTACACCGACAATGCGACTATTATAGAAAGATGTGAAATATGAATGGTCCGAGAAGTGTCAGCAAAGTTTCAACCAGTTGAAAGCACTGTTGACCTAAGCACCCTTCTAGTTCAGCCTAAATTGGGTAAATAATTTGTGATTTTCAGTGATGCATCTCTAAATGGTTTAGGATATGTTTTGATGTAGGAAGGAAAATTAATAGCTTATGCTTCCCAACAATTAAAACCGCATGAAAAGAATTATCTGACACATGACTTAGAGTTAGTAGCTTTTGTGTTTGTGCTGAAAATTGAGTTGGCAACTATTATGTTTGCGTTGAAAATTTGGCGACACCATTTTTTCAGCGAAAAGTGTCATATATTTACCGATCATAAGAGTTTGAAGTATCTAATGTCGTAAAAAGATTTGAATTTGAAACAACGTAGATGGCTCGAGCTATTAAAAGACTACGATTTGATTAGTGATTATCATCCGGGAAAAGCAAATGTAGTGGCTAATGCTCTGAGTAGAAAATCTCTGTTTGCTTTGTGAGGGTTGAATACAAGCTTATCATTGTTTGTTGATGGTTCGATTTTAGATGAGTTAAAAGCTAAACCATTGTTCTTACAATAGATTTGTGAGGCTCAGAAATGTGATGATGTTATGGTAGCTAAACGAAAATCATGTGAGTCTACTCTCAATTTAGATTTTTAGATAGGGTCTAATAATTCCTTATTTTTTAGAGGTAGAGTTTGTGTATCGAGAGATTCAGAGTTAATTCGGAAGATTTTGTATGAAGCTCATTGTGGTAGATTGTCTGTTCATCTTGGAAGCACTAAAATGTACCATAATTTGAAACAAATGTATTGGTGGCCAAGAATGAAGCGAGATATTTCAGATTTCATATTGAGATGTTTAGTATGTCAGCAAGTTAAAGCTGAACATCATGTGCCTTCTGGTTTATTGCAGCCAGTGATTATACCGGAATGGAAATGGGAGCGAGTTACTATGGACTTTAAGCCCCTATCTCCAAGAAAGAAATATGCCATTTGGGTTGTTGTTGATCATCTGACAAAGTCAGTACATTTTATTCCTGTACTTACAGATTACTCACTTGAGAGACTAGCTGGGTTATATGTTGCTGAGGTTGTGAGATTGCACGGGGTGCCAAGTTCTATTATTTTTGATAGAGATCCGCAGTTTACATCACAATTCTGGAGAAAGTTATAAGAAGCTCTAGGTATGCAGTTGCATTTTAGCACTGCATTTCATCCTCAAATCGATGGTCAGCCCGAGCGAGTAATATAGATTTTCGAGGATATGTTTTGTTGTCGTGTATTAGAATTTGAAGGCAACTAGGAGAAATATTTACTTTTGGTTGAATTATCGTATAATAATAGTTTTCAATCAAGTATAAAGATGGCACTGTATGAAGCTTTGTATGGTCATAAGTGTCGAACTCCATTATACTGAATTGATTTTAGTGAGAAAAAGATACATAGGGTTGATTTAATTCGTGAGATTGAAGAAACAGTAAAAATGATCCGACATAGTTTGAAAGCAGCTTCATATCGTCAAAAATCGTATGCGAATCTTAAATGTAAAGACATAAAATTTCAAGTCGATGACAGAGTATTCTTGATAGAATTACCGTAGAAGAAAGTTCTTCAATTCGTTCGCAAGGGAAAGCTAAGTCCGCGACTTATCGGGCCCTATGAGATAACTGAAAGAATAGGACTTGTTGCATATCGATTAGTTTTACCATCAGAATTAGAAAGGATTCATAATGTATTCCACGTGTCTATGTTATGACGGTAACGATCTGACCTTTCACATGTTATCTCTCCGACAGATGTCGAGATTCAACCTGATATGTTGTATAGTGAGGAACCAATCATAATTCTGGTAGGAGAGGTTAAGGAATTAAGAAATAAGAACATAGCTTTAGTAAAAGTTCTCTAGCAATGACACAAAATAGATGAAGCCACCTGGAATCCCGAAGAAACTATGAGAAAACAATCTCCGAACCTTTTTTCTGGTAAGAATTTTGGGGAAGAAAATCCCTTTTAAAGGGGGAGAGTTGTAACAACCCATTTTCAGTGCAATTGGGACAGTGGTTTTTGGTGTAACACCCCTTATCTGTATTCAACACCAGAACAGGATACAAGGTATTACTGGACTTACAAAGCAGGCAAACATACAAATTGAGTCATAAATTTGCATCCAAATTAAAACCATTTGTATTCAATCATAAAGGTCCCTAATATGAGCCTACGAGACCCAAAACATGCTTTAGAAGTGGTTCGGGACTAAATCGAGCACTTAGGAAATTTTTACAAAACTTAGAAATTTTTTTCTATGAATAAGGGTCACACGCCTGTGTGGTTTGGGACACGCCCGTGTGGTCAGGCTGTGTGGTCACAAACGTCCGTGTCCCTAACTCGTGTGGTTAATTAAATTTTCATAAAATAGGTGCAGACTTTACATGGTCAGGACACAAGCCCGTGCTTGAGGTTGTGTCCCTCAAACGACTGAGACACACGCCCAAGTTTCTACCTTTGTGCTCAACTCTGAGCATTGTGTTTCTCAATATTAAGGTTTAGGGGACACACGGCCAAAACACATGCCCATGGGGCAGACTGTGTGTCACACACAGTCTAGACACATGCCCGTGTGTCTACCCTTGTGGACAAAATAAACGTTATTTACCAAGCCATTTGCCACCCTCATCTGTCCATACACCCCCACAATCTTAATGGCATAAATCATGGCATATTTAGGCAACCAAAACATCGATAATAAAGGTTAGAACATATCATTTTATCATCCACACTCAATATATTTACAACATCATATTTTTCCAAACCAAATCATACCAAACTTGCATTCTACAAGTTCCAATATGGCTACCAATAACATGCATAATTTTACGTACTTTTCCTAGCATACCAATGAACCAATCTTACCCATTCAACAACAAAACTATTAAGCCATGTTCAACCACTTTCCAATCATTTATAAACCATATCACACAAGAGATAATTGCACATAGATGCATATATATATATAAGCTTACAACCAATTCAACCAAAATGAGCCAAGTTGCTTGGCCAAATACCACATCAAGCATTTGAAAATTACAAGCCAATACATTTGGCCAAATTTATGATGACACATATAACAAAATGACCAAGTCCCTATACATGCCATATTCTGAAAATGTTTAAAATCATCTGTAACACCCCTTACCCGTATCTGAAGCCGGGACAGGCTTTGAGGCGTTACCGGACTTAAACATTCACAAACATGCAAAACTGGGCCATAAAATTTCATCCAAATTAAACTTTTCAAACATATGCAAATCATCCCTTATATAGGCCTTCGAGGCCTAAAACATACATCGGGGTGGTTTGGGACTAAACCGAGAACTTTAGAAAGCTCTGGGAAAACTTAGAGAAATTTTCATGAAATAGAGTCACAATCCCGCATGGGCACAGGGACATGCCCATGTCCTCAGGCTGTGCAACTCTCTGTTTATGACATCAGGAAAACAAATTTAACCACAAGGCTAGGCCATATGCCCGTGTGCTAGGCCGTGTCCTCCATACGGTTGAGACACATGGCCGTGTCTCTGCTTGTGTGACTAGCACATAGGCTATTTTCCAAGCCTTTTTGTTGGTTTAATCCTTCACATGCTTAAACACTTCATAGACACATACTATAACTTCAATTTGATGGTTTCATATCCATTATTAAAACTCAAAGTAATATTCGTATGATTACATACATGTGAATCACATACTCGTATAATATCTAATCTAAACACACCCAATCAAATTTTTTTGGCTTTACCATTTTAATCACTCTCTATACTCTTACACCATGTTCAATAACATACCATTTACTCTCAATGAAAACAGCAAGCATACATATCATGATATCATCTAATCATAGCAATCAAGCCAAATCATATAACCACTTTACAGGGTAATATCACATAACTTGGATAATTAGGCTTACAAGCCATAACCATCATAAGCCACATCTCATGGCTATATACAATGTACTAATATAAGCCAACATCTTGGTCAAAACATAAGAACACATATTAATAATTAATTCCCTATACAAGCCACTCACTTGAAGACATTAAGATTCAACAATACTCCGAAGGAGGTAGCTTGATAGTGTGAGGTTGCCTCCGATGATCTCCAACCCAAGCTAACCTGTCAATACTAAAGAAATGAAAAGGGCAGAGTAAGCTTAAAGCTTAGTAAGTCCATATGAAAATAATAAGCAAATTATCAACATGATTCTATGGAAATATAATCATAATTACACTTTTACTTATTTTCTAGTCATGCTATTTTCTTGAGTCATAGTTACTAAATTATTTATATCTAGAGCTACAAAACTCTAAATTAAGATCCGTAAATTTTATATGAAACTAGACTCATATATATTTTTACCATAAAATTTCCAGAATTTTTGGTATAGAAAATAAGTACAGTTTATTCTTTAAAATAACCCCTGTTCTACTATTTGACAGCTTCGACCTTTCTTTACTAAAAATCGATTATCTCATAGTACGGGTTTTGATTACTGTTACCTTCTATTTCTATTGAAATTAAAATCATTAAGGATTTATTAATATAAATTATAACCCATAATAATTTTTTTTGTAATTTTTAGTGATTTTACAAAGTTGAGACAGGGGAGCCCAAAAGCATTCTAACTCTGTCTAACAAAAGTTCAAATATCTAATAATATGAAACTCTTTTTCTTACACTATTTCTTCTATGTGAAACTAGATTTAATAAGATTTAATCTCATATCTTATTCAGTCTCTAATTCAATTTTCACAAGTTTTAGTGGATTTTCAAAGTTACACAACTGCTAATGTCGAACACTGTCTTAGTGCAATATAATGGTAACTATCATAAGTTCATTTTCAACTAATCATGAACTTACCATTTCATGGATTTCATGTTCAATTTCACAAAGACATAATAACATAACCATACCTTTTTAACATGCCCTCCTCGAGACTTTCATCACATTCATTACACTACCCGTTGAACACTAGGAATACTATTGGATACGCAGAAACTTGCACCTAAGTGCCACATATACATACGTAGCCAAAGCTATCTCATAACATGTATACATCCATAATGAACTCAGACCTCTCAACGAGCTCGGATGCCACATAGATCATGAACTTGGACCACTCAACAAGTTCAGATTCTCACATATATCACAAACTCAGACCACTCAATGAGCTCAGATTTCTAAATTCCTAGTGACATGTCACTTCTATCCTAAACTATTCCTAAGGTTCAAACAAGATTTTCCACACTTGCACTTAGCATCCTCATCGCACTTACTTGTCATGTCGTGAACAACGACCATAGTATCATTCATGCTTACAAATTCACCATTTTCCCATTCATAGCATAATAAGGCATAACTCAAATAGAAAATAAGCTTTTAAGAATTTACATAACATATACCACATATTTAGTATGTCACTTGTCATGTATAATCATTTTCTTACATTTCATTTAATATTCTTCCACATCATAAACACCATTCCATCAACTTTTCCAATGTATTAAATCATACAATATATGCAATAATAGTAAGGAATATAATTTAAAAATAACATTGCATTATTATTATCATACAAACTTACCTCCAAAGTAAGCACGACTATTTATTCCAATTTAGTCCATAATCTCATTCATTTCCAATCTATGCCCGAATCTCATTTTCCTTGATCTATATTATCACATTTAGCTTACTAATTAGTCACATTATTCATATGGGTCCAAAAATCATACTTTTACAAATTTTCATTTTGTCCCTAAACTTTCACATATTTACACTTTTTCCCCAATGCTCGAAAATGATTTTCATTCAATTTCTTTGTACTTTAAGCCTAGCCAAATCATTTTCATAACTATAGCAGTCCCCAATTTCCACTAAAA
Source organism: Gossypium arboreum (assembly GCF_025698485.1). Lineage (NCBI taxonomy): Eukaryota > Viridiplantae > Streptophyta > Magnoliopsida > Malvales > Malvaceae > Gossypium > Gossypium arboreum. The sequence continues at coordinate 22,021,469 of NC_069078.1, read as the reverse complement.
CACACTTTTATGACAAATTTTATAACTTTTATGATTTAGTCTTTTTAAGCATTTTTACCAAAAATCACTTAGAAAAAGTCATTTATTACACACCGAGCATTCATTTTCTACCATTATACATCAAAAACCATGCATTTCATCCATGGGTAAATTTTTAAACACAAACCCTAGCTCAAAATATGGTTAGAAATGAGTAGATCTTGTTACGAGGATTTCAAAAAAGTAAAAATCATTAAAAATGGGGCTAGAACGGACTTACAATCGAGCTTCGAAGCTTGAAAAACCCTAGCTATGTCTTCTCCATGCAAGTCGTCCATGGGGTAGAAGATGGACAAAAATTGGCTTTTAATTTTGTTTTTAATTCATTTTAATTACTAAATGACCAAAATGCCCCTAACTTAAAAATATTCTATTTCACCCATTTCATGTCCATTTTTGTCCAAAAAATTATCCAATGGTCTAATTACCATTTAAGGGCCTCCAATTTAAAATTTTATAACAATTAGATACCTCTAACATGTAGAACTCAACTTTTTCACTTTTTACAATTTAGTCCTTTTGACCAAATTGAGTGCCCAAATGTCAAAATTTTCGAACGAAATTTTCACGAAATCATCTCGTGAAATTGTAGACCATAAAAATATAAAAAGAAATTTTACTGTGTCAAATTTGTGGTCCCAAAACCACTGTTCCGGTAGGCCTAATTCGGGATGTTACATCATCGGTACCTAAAATAACAGTTTGATAGTGTGATGCGAACACCAAAGATCTCCAATCTGAGCTAGCTTGGTGACACTATAAAATATGGAAAATAAAATGGAGTAAGCTATAGAGCTTAGTAAGCTCGTATCAAGGAAATAAACAAACCTTACCATACATTAACATGCATGTAATATAACATAAGACAATATAATTTTCCATAATCTCATGATCATAGATCACTTCTATCACAAACTTACCTTAAAATCATCATTTCACGAATTAATAATCATAAGCTTTAAGTACATACTTGTACCATCTCGTAATAATTTCATACTTATTCTCATCTTTGTCATACCCAATGAACCACTCAGAATAATAATGTCAGATACTTGGGAAATCTTACACACAAGGTGTCACATATGTACCCATTTCTACCTCTATCTCATAACACATATATGTTCGCTCTCGAGCCATCAACGGGCCTGCTCGCACAAGTTGTCAGTCAAGACGTAGTACTTAGTGCTGCTCACACAAGTTATCAAGTAACCGCAACATATGCCGGTATACTTAGGCATTGGTAGGACGTACAGGACCAACACCTGAATCACATAACATAAAACCCTAGTGACATGTTACTTGTATCCTAATCTATTCCTAAGGTTCAATTGGGATTTCTCGCTTGCCAAAACGTCGCCAAATGTGTCTGTAAAGAAGATTAAGCAATTCATTCATAAATTAAAGCATTTAAAATACAATTATAATAAAGCTTATTTAACATACGAACTTACCTCGGTTACAAAAACGGCCAAAGGGATCTATTCATCAATTATTTTGTTTTCCCCCCGATCTAGACCCGAACTTCGTTTTTCTTGATCTATACTACCACATGTAACTTATCTAACCATCACATTATTCAATTCAGACCAAAAACATATTATGGAAAAATTTATATTTTTACCTCTAACTTTTTAACATTTTACAATTTAGTCCCTAGGCTCGTAAAATGAACATCTTTCAATTTCATCACAAGCCTAGCTATGTCTTCCCTTGAAATTTTTGGCTATGGGGGACTAACTTGAAGAAGATGGACACTTTTATTTATTAATTTTGTCTTTATTTACCAAATTACTAAAATACCCTTAATGCATAACTTTAAATTTTTACCTAACCATGTCCATTTTTGTCCATCTAAAAGTATAATGGCCTAATTACCATTTAAGACCTCCAATTTAAAATCTCATAGCAATTAGACACCTTTAACTTATAGAACTCAATTTTTGTACCTATTGCAATTTAATCCTTCAAGTCAAATTGAGCACTCAAACAATAAAATTTCTTAATGAAATTTTCACACAATTATTCTATCATGCTGTAAACCTTAAAATAGAAATAAAATAAATATTTCTACTTCAGATTTGTGGTCTCGAAACCACTGTTCCGATTTGACCCAAAAATGAGTTGTTACAACTCTCCCCCTTTAGGGATTATCGTCCCCGAAAATCTTACCAGAAAAGAGATTTGGGTGCTGTTTTCTCATAGCTTCCTCAGGTTCCCACGTAGCCTCTTCGACCCCATGTCATTGGCATAAAATGTTCACTAGAGCTATACTTTTATTCCTCATCTATTTAACCTCTCGAGCTAACACTTTGATCAGTTCTTCATCGTATGTCATATCGGGTTGAATCTCAATCTCTGATGGTGAGATTACATGCGATGGATCTGATTGATATCGTAGCAACATCGACACATGAAATACATTGTGGAGCCTTTATAACTTTGACGGTAAATCTAATCGATATGCCACTTGCCCTATTCTTTCAATGATCTCATACGACCCAATGAAATGCGGACTCAACTTGCGTTTGCGACCAAATCTAAGAATTTTCTTCCACGAAGACACTTTCAGAAACACTTTATCACCAACCTAGAATTCGATATCCTTCTGATTTAAATCCGCGTACGATTTCTATCTATCCGAAGCTGCTTTTAAACAATCAGGAATTATGTTGACCTTCTCTTTGATTTCTCTAACCAAATTAACCCCATGAATCTGTTTCTCATTAGACTCAGTCCAGTACAACGGAGTTCGACACTTGCAGCCATACAATGCTTCATACGCTGCCATGTTTATACTCGATTGATAACTGTTATTATAAGCAAATTCGACCAATGGTAAATATTTCTCCCAACTACCTTCAAACTCTAAAACACAACTACGAAGCATATCTTCAAGAATTAGAATCACTCTCTAAGATTGACCATCGGTTTGGATATGCAATGCAGAACTATAATTCAACTTCATACCCAACACTTCTTGCAATTTCTTTCAAAATCGTGACGTAGACCGTGGATCTCTATCCGAAATAATAATAGGCACCCTATGTAATATAACAATATCAGCAATGTACAATTCAGCTAGTTTATCAAGTGAATAATCTGTACGTACCGAAATGAAATGAGCTGATTTTTTCAATCTATTAACAATGACTCGAACAACATCTTTCTTCTTAAGAGTCAGAGGTAACCTCGATACGAAATCCATCGTAACTCTATCCCATTTCCACTCGGGTATAGTTACAGGCTGAAATAAACCCGAAGGCACTTGGTGTTCAACTTTCACTTGTTGACAAATCAAACATCTCGTTACAAACTCTGAAATGTCTCGTTTCATGCCTAACCACCAATACAATTTCTTCAAATCATTTTACATCTTGGTACTTCCAGGATGAATAAATTAACAACCATATGTGCCTCATGAAGAATTTTCTGAATCAGTTTATTATCTCTCGGTACACAAATCCTTCCTCAGAATCTCAAACAATCATCAGATCCAATCTCATATTCTAAATCACTATTTGATTCGCATTAAACTCTTTTAGCTTACAACTCATTATCACCTTTCTGAGCTTTGCAAATTTGCTGAAAAATACCAGTCTAGCTTTTAACTTGGCCAAAATTGATCCACCATCCGATAAAGTCAATCGCGTATTCATCGCCCTCAGAGCAAACAAAGTCTTTCTACTTAAAGTGTCTACAACTACATTTGCTTTCCTCGGATGATAGTTGATCACTAATTCATAATCTTTGAATAGTTCGAGCCATCTTCATTGTCGCAAATTCAAATCTTTCTGAGTCATTAAATACTTTAAACTCTTGTGATCAGTAAAGATGTGACACTTCTCACCAAAAAAGTGGTGTCTTAAAATTTTTAAAGCGAACACAATAGTAGCGAATTCCAAGTCGTGCGTCGGATAATTCTTTTTGTGTGGTTTCAACTTTCTCGAGGCATAAGCTATCATTTTACACTCTTACATCAACACACAACCAAGACCGTTCAAGGATGTACCACCCCTAACTCGTATCCGTCATCGGAGTAGGCTTACGAGGAATTACTGATCAATACACATCATTTAACGTACATAACTCATACATTTATGCATTCATATTCAAATACCATTTAATCACAAACACATTGTCTCTTATAAGGGCCTACGACGACTTAAACATGATTCTTATAAGGGCCTACGATGACTTAAACATGCTTTAGAAGTGGTTCGGGACTAAACCAATAACATATGAAAATTTTAGAAACTTAGAAAAAAATCTCAACCATGCAGGGGTCATATGCCCGTGTGAGCAAGCTGTGTGCCTCACATGGCTCTAGACATGCACGTGTCTCAGGTTGTGTGGAAACAAGGCTTTCATACTGACTTGTATCAGATGGCCGAGGACACGGCCGTGTGCTAGGCCATGTGAAAATTGGAGAGTATACTGACTCGGCCACACGGTCGACCACACGCCTGTGTGTCTAGGCCGTGTGTCTAGGCCGTTATGTCTGTTTCGGTTACTTAAGTCGCTCGAGGCGATGGTGGACCCTCTGTTGGGTCGTTAAGACCCTGGTTTGTAAAATTATCGAAATACCCCTGTAGTGTAAAATGACCGTAATAACCTAGTATGGTAGAATGACGACTATGCTCTTATGTTCCGTATGACTAATGTGCTTATGATTTATATATATGATTGTAGTGAGTATGACTTTGCATACATGTATTCTTTATGACATGACATACTGCATGGGGTTGGGTTATTATTGACGGAGGAAGTGTACGGCCTGTAGCCGTTCTGCACAAGGCTTTCAGCCTTTCTGTGATACTTATGGCTCATAATCGTTATGTTAACTGGCAGCGTTGCTGTAATGTCTACGACATTGAGCCGTCCTATCTACGACGTTGATTCGTCCTGTTGACTTAGTGTCGTAACCGGTGCTAAGCTTGGTGTGTTGGCTGGGTGAGTCGATTTTATCCCCACATGGTGTGTTGGTTGGTACGGGTGGCGTGTTGGTTGGAATCGGCTGGGAATCTGTCTGCATATCTGCATTTGATACTGATTCTGTATTGGGCTTAGGCCCCCTAATTCTGTTAATGGGATAAGCCCAACCGCTACTGATTTTGAGAATGGGCTAGGCCCAATTGATTCTGATGAGGGCTGAGACCCAAGTGAAATTGTACTAGGCTTTGGCCCACACACTTTGTTCTGTTACTGTAATGGGCTCCGGCCCAGACTGATTCTGAATTCTGTCTCTTTACTAATTGTTTTAGTTTAGGAGGGGATTACGCACTGAGTGTTCATAAACTCACCCCGTTTATTAACTGTGTAGGTAATCCCCAGCATTAGGAGGATTGGTGCTGCGAGGGACTCGGAGGTGGCCACAAAACTGCTATTGTTTCCGACTTTCTTTTAAGTTATCTATTTACGAGTACTTATATTTGATCTGGGTTGTAATAAGGCCTCTTTTAATTTCTGGTTCTAAATTTGGAATTTTATATATTGTTTTATAATTGCTGAAGTAGAACATGATTTTCTTTTCCAAAACAATAACTGTTTTTCAAAATATCATGTTTTCGCAAAACTTTAAACTATGCTTCCACAGCAAATAAAGTTTTAAAGGTAATAATGTTTTACAAGAGAATGACTTTTAATAAACCAACGGAAACTGAGGTTTTCACAAAGTTTTAAAATGGCCAGAGGTTCTAAATAGCAAGAAGGGTTTTCAATGAGAACATGGTTTTCGAAAAACACTTCAATGTGACACGTCAGATTACAGCCATAGCGTCTAGGCCAGGTTTGGGGTGTTACAACACGGGTAGACACACGGCTTGCCCCATGGGTGTGTGATCCGACCGTGTGTCCCCTGTATTTTGAATTTTATCTTAGAATTGGCCACTCAGGCAGAGACACGGTCGTGTGTCTTAACCGTGTGAAGGACACGGCCCAGGGACATGGGCGTGTGAAGTCTACACCTATTTTATGAAAATTATAAAAATTAAATCGCCTACATGACCTAAGCACACGGGCATGTGACTTGGCCATGTGACTTCAATTTGTTGATGACATCATAAGTAGAGAGTTAAATGGGTTAAGGACACAGGCATGTGTGTCCACACAGCCTACCCACATAGGCGTGTCCCAAAGCCATAGGGGCGTGTGACCCCTATTTTGATGAAAAAATTTCTAAGTGTTGGGAAGTTTTCTAAAGCTCTCGGTTTAGTCCCGAACCACTTCCAATTCATATTTTGGGCCTCGTAGGCTCGTTTAATGGACGATATGAATGTTTTATAAAAGTTTTAAATTGGAGTGGAATTTCATGTCTCCGTTTTGAATGTTTGTTTAAGTTTAAGTCCGGTAATACCTTGTACCCTGTTCTGGCGTTGAATACGGGTGAGGGGTGTTACATTTATAGTTGATTGCTTTTTGAAGAGTGCACATTTCTTAGTAGTGTAAACGAATTATTCATTGTAGAAGTTGGTAGAGTTGTATATTGCTAAGATTGTTCATCTTCATGGGATACCAGTTTCGATTATTTCTGATAGAGATCCAAGGTTTACTTCAATGTATTGGAAGAGTTTGCAAGAGGCTTTGGGACTGAAGCTTACTTTCAGTACAACTTACCACCCCCAAACTAATGGCCAATCTGAAAGGGTAATTCAAGTTCTAAAAGATGTGTTGCAAAGTTGTGTGATCAAGTTTAGTTGTTGCTGGGAGCGATATCTGCCCTTATCAGAGCTTGCTTACAATAATAGCTTCCAAGCGAGTATTAGTATAGCACTGTTTGATGCGTTATATGGTAGGAAGAGTAGAACTCCTTTGTGTTGGATGGAGTTAGATGAAAAGCGAATTTTTGTATTGGATTTAGCTCGAGAAATCGAAAAGAAAGTGAAGTTGATATGCAAGAGGTTGAAAGCAGTGACAGATAGGTATAAATCTCATGCGGATTTAAAATGTCGAGAGATCGAGTTTGAAATTAGCAATACGGTGTTCGTTAAAGTTTCTCCTTGAAAAATGGTTTTAAGGTTTGGAAAGAAGGGTAAGTTAAGTCCAAGGTATGTCAGACTATATGAAGTTGTCGAGAGGGTTGCACCGATAGTGTATCGACTCAAGTTACCACTAAAACTTGAGCAGGTCCATGACGTTTTCCATGTGCCTACGCTTTGAAAGTATCATTTAGATCTGTTACATGTTGTGCCAGTAGAGGAGATTGAGGTTCAACCTAATTTCACTTTTGATGAGGAACCAATAAAGATTTTAGATCATGAAGTGAAAGTGTTGTGAAACAAAAGAGCCCTGTTGGTTAAAGTTTTGTGGCGCAACCACAAAGTGGAAAAGTCTACTTGGAAAATCGAGGAAGTGATGAGATGTCAATATCCGTATTTTTTTAGCTAAGGTAAATTTCAAGGACGAAATTCTTTTTAGTGGGGGAGAGTTTTCACACCCCAAAATAGGGTCTAGGAGTTTTAAGGGTATTTTAGGAACTTTGGCCAATATAAGCTGGGAATTTCATACAGTTGGTACTCGATAATGCTTGTGACAATGGTTTTCATAAAGTTAAGTCAAATTTTGAAAAATTATTTTAAATGTCTTTAATTTTAGAAAAGGGACTGATTCATACAAGGGTCAAAGCTATAGGTCATTATGATGCAATTAAACCAAATTTTCAAAATCAACCTAATAAACCCCCCACACCTAGGTTTATTTCACGAAAGCTTTTCTTTTCATTTGCTTATGTCATTTCTTGCTCTCCCAAATCGCTCAAACTTTGTTTTGATCTTTAACTTCTAATCCTTTTTGAATCCTATCACCCTTGAGCCTTAAATCTCCATTAAACCAAGAAAATCACCCAAGAATTTCACGATCTTCATCATCTTCTCCAAAATATGAGTTTTTGGGTTTGATTCAAAGCTTGATTTTCTTGCATTCAAGGTAACCAGTTGTTTTCCTATTAGATTTAAATGTTATTTGGTTCTTTAAACTGAATTTTTAGCCATTAAAATGCATATTTTAGGTAAAAGCTTAAAATCAGGTCTTTAATGGTGAATTTCAAGTTTGTGGACAAAAACTTGGTTTCAAAATGTTTTTAAATTAGTTTTAACCTAATTATAAGCTCTCTAAAGTAACTTTGATGTTTCGTCGAGGATTTCTTGGGTGTTAATGAATTTTCGTTGTAATGGTCAAAACTTGTGAAAACATTTTGATACCTTAAAACCTGTAGTTTTGTGAAGTTTAAAGGTTGAGAATTAGTTGTAGATGAATATGTAGATGAGTAGAATTCATTTCATGTGAAAATATTAAGCGTAGACTGAGTTATTCATATTTTAAGTTTGTTTTGCTAAAGGTTTTGGTTAGAAAAGAATGTAGCTTAGGCCTGTGTTTGTGGTTGTTTGAGGTGAGTTATTGACTGGATATGCGTAGCTTGTCTTGTTGAAGTGTCAGAGTTGATGGGACTTTCAACGAGTAAATATAACGATAGTGGGAAGCTTGTTTAAGCTTTTGGTTTTTTGGCAAAAGTGAATATTTCGGTGAGTGTTTTGAAATAGATGCTCACAAGCAATTTGTTATGTATTTGGGAATTTAGAGGTAGCCTAAATCCCTTATCTAAATTTTGAGTGTAAGTTTTCTTTTACCTATGCTAAATATGCGATAAATATGTTTTTGATTTGCAATAAAGAAAGAGGATTACGATGTGATGAAATATGAACTTGTTGGGATGATTGTTGTGACGGTAAATATGAGGGTATGTTATTCATGCCATGTGATAATGTGTATAATGTGCTAATGATATGATTATGCGATGAATATGTATGGATAATCAGTAAGTAATATTTGATGACATTGTGGATATTTTGGCCTTGTGACTTAATGAAACTGTTGAATATAGTAGCCATGCCATAGGATTGTGAGTATTCACTTAATTGTGATTGTGATATATGGGATGCTGAGGCCCAAGGACAGTTTTGGAGAGATAAGGGAATGTGAGCCAAGCTCCATTCACTAGGATATGTATGTGTGATGTGTTGGAGAACGTTAGCTATATGCTTCACTTAAGGGATATGTTTGACTTTACAAGTCTATGTGTGGCGTGTTAGAGATCCATGTATCCAATGTGTGGTGATAGAGTCCACTTTATGTTTCATAAACTCAAGAGCCAAATTATCATACACTTTGACTAATGTGACTAAATGTAATTATATGTGTTTATATGCGATTCATGTGTGTTAGAAAATTGTTATATGTATGCCTCAACGTTCGTATAAATAAGGTGTAAAAGAATGCATGGAATATGACTAAATATGTGAATCATGACATTTAGTTAATGATGTTTAGGGAATATGTTGTATGATGTTTGGTTGATGCGTCATGACTTGTTTGCGTAGTGGTTGTTCTAGGCATTCATTGATTTTGTTGAGCTTACCGACTCCATTTTATCCTTCGCAGAGTAGTTGTGTTCTAGGTGTGAGCGGTGTAGCTGTTGAGGGATTGATGCAGGCCATTCTTTACTCATTACAATAGGTTTTTGCTTATTCCAGTTCTAGGGAATAAAAAGGCAATGTGGTAGACATTTATATCAGTTTATTAAAACGTATTGGGGATTATTTGTATATTCTGTATCTTTAGGAAGATTGTGAACTTGGACATGGTGGTTGGTTTATTGTTTAGACATTTTGATGCATATGTGACTAGGTGAATGAAGCATGATGTTTAGGGACTAAGTTTGAATGATTGAAATGCCCTTAGATGCTGAAGTTTTGTAACTTGAAGCGTAGGCATCGATGTTAAGGCTTTTAGAATGCTACCTCTATATTTTTGAAAGCACAGGGAGTTAGAATATCAATTTGGTATCAACACTTAAGGTGTAATTATTGATACCCTGCGAAAGGTACCGATACTTTTCGATGTTTTGAAATTTGGGGAGAAACAGAATGCTAGTTTGGTATCGATTTTCAAGGTGGTATCGATACCACTTAAAGTAAATATCGACACCATAGAGGTGGTATCAATACCTATGAAATATTTTTGGTAAAATTTGCTAGGTGTTCCCAATGCTTAACATATGTACATTTTATGTTTGTTTGTCATATGTTAGTATGATTAAACGCTAAACTAAGTTTTCATGACATGTTATTCACATAAATGCTAGGATAATTAAAGTAAAATGAAACTGCATGTATTTTATCTCTGATAATTACAATGAAATCGACATGAGATAGTGGTGTGGCATCTCAATATTCGGCCTGGCGTCAGACCAGATATTGGGTGTTACAGATCAAACTATCATCGGATATGATATTTTCTCTATTACCTCGATTTTCTCCTTATCTACTTGTAACACCTTTCTCGACGAAGCCTTAGTATCTGGATACAGTTTAGGGAATAAGATAGATGAGATAAGTTTTTAATATGTATTGTGTTGGAACTAGACTAAGTATAAGAACCCTTTGAGCATGCCTGTGACGCCCTGATGTTGGCGAACACTAGGTTGGCACATAATGATCAAAAGGTGTGTCGGGTAAGGAAGGATTCACCCAAAAGCTTTTATGGCACATAGAGTGGGCGGACTCTGTTATGGATAAGGGAAACAATGTTTATGATTCGAGTTTATGTCAGCACTGTAGATTATCCTATAAGGTTGGCTATTGGTTAAAAAATTAGACAAAAATGTGAGATTTTCACTTATTACTCGAAAAATAAAAAAATACGAAAATAACGAAAAACTAAGCTAAAAACTCTATTTTGCTCGAGAAAAAGCTCATTAAGTGTGTCAAAAAAACCTAATTTGCCACATTGATTTGTGGCAGATCATATTCCCCTACACTCAAGTCGTTGCTTGTCCTCAAGCAAACACACAAAACATGCAAAAAGACAACCCTTGGACTAAATCAAACAATTAGGTTACATAACTATACAACATCAAATTTGTACAATAATTACTTCACATGCAATTTAAAAATTATATCTAGCTAATTTACCTACTCCTAATAAAAATATTAATAGTTCTCAAAAGTTAATATGCTAATAGAGATAGAGGCAATGTAAACGAACATATATACAAATGTGATCCGTTAAAATAAATTATACGGATTGCTCATAAATTTTAAAAAAAGAATGGTTCATGTTTGTTCTAACAAATGCAAGCTATATACAAATTAATGTGTCAATGTATTAGTCGAGTCCCAAAGGTCTTTTAGGCTTGTAACATTATGAGGCTGAGGTTGGTATGGATTCAAAGGAAGTTCATCTCAAAACATTTCAAGTACTATGAATAGTATAGCACACGAAATTGTTCCCAATTCCCTCCAAAATGTAATCGTTACATCTCACCATCTTATTTCTCCTTCTCTCATTTTATTTATCTCTCCAATAATGTGGAAGAGGGTAAATGATATTAGCTTGTTTTTACGCACTATGATTACTATTTTATGCTCTTTTGTTTTTACGCACTATGATTACTATTTTATGCTCCTTTCTTTTTCTTTTTTTGAGGATTTTTACACTTTATTTGTTCTTTTCTCTCACGATGCTTTTGATCTTCAATTTTCTTTCTTTTTTTTTTTCTTTTCTTTAAGCACTATTTCTAGCAAGAACTATTTACAAGCTAACTCAACTCCTTTGCACTAATCACTCTAGTACATTTTTGTGAGAAACTTCTATAATGTTCCTTTCTAATGCTTGATCTCCATGGCCTGAGGCCCATTCAATAGTACATTACAAAGTTTAGGGACAGTGAAGGATTGAGTTTTGAACTCAATCCAGGCTCAAGGTTTCAAACATAAAGGCTTTTTTAGAAGGGTAATGTAAGGCTCAATTTTGGGAACTAGGGATAACGTAATGTTTAAGGTTGGTCCTTTAGGCTCAAAGCTATACAAACAATGCCTAAGGTTCTTCTCGAATTAGTCACTTAGCAACAATTTTACTAAGCATACATCTATTGAAAGGAACAATTAGCAATTCAGATTATTTATCAATAAGGATCTGTATTTTATATTCATCCTACGATACATTTTATTCATTTTCATTTTGATTATTGCCTCAAGTCTATTATACCTATTAACCAAATGAACTAATTAATCTGCAGTTAAGAGCAAGAAATTATCTAGCATCATTAAAAATTTACATGTTTAGCAATCCTATATACTCATTTCATATGTAGAACTACAATCTTATTACTCGATCAAAGTCCAAGAACCATGCAATAACAAAAATTAAAATAATGAAGAAAATTTTTTTTGGATTTTTAAAAAATTAAAAATAAAAATAGAAAATATTTTTGGGATTTTTGAATTTTTTTTGAAAAATGAATAAAACCTAAAATAAACACACAAATAAACATAAAAAAAAGAACACACGTAAAACTTATGTGCACCCTCACACTCAGGCTACGCATTGTCCCCAATATGTTCAAAATAAAAGTTAGGAGGTTACCAGGCTTCCCTAGAATAGGAAACATGATTGATTGCTTAAATAAAAGTGGTGGCCCCGAAAAAGCTTTGTGCTTCCATTTGCCACTACCTTTTGTAAGGTAGTTTAGAATGGCGTCCATGTCTAAATTAGTAAGATGGTTTAAATCAAGGGATGATAGATTTTCCTTCTCGTAACACGACAACCATAGTATTCATAGATGGCGGGGGCGATATCAATACATTTGTGTCTAACTTATACCCTATCACGTGTAGCAACTTTTAAATTGGAGTGGAACTCTAGCACCACGGGTATAACAGCAGGTTGCTTGGGAAGCAAGCAAAAGTCATCCCACCGGTGAAAACAAACATTGTCCCAAGTTCATCATTAAAAGATGAGGCCAAATCAAAACCATATTTAGGGATGAATGCACATCCCTGAATGGGTTGGTAGAATTTCGCAGCCTGCTTTTGGACAAATTTTACGCCATCGAATTTTGGCATCGAAATCGAGGCAGTTTGGGAACGAGATCATTTTTGTGTTCTAGAGAGCATTCTAATAGTTTTCTCAATTAAAAGCAATAAAAAGAAATTAATTACCTAATCACAAGCAATAAATCTATAATGTAAAAACAAAAAATGAAAATAAGCAAAACAATAATAACAAACAAGGGAACAAAAACTTATCATAGTTGAATGGATTGAATCTTTAAGTGTTGTGTTCCCCAAGCAATTGAAAAAGAAAAATTGCGAAAGAAGAAAACTACCCAAAAATAAAGAAAAAATAAAAGAGATTGTGAAAAGAAATTGAAAGAAATTGAAGAGGGGGATTGAGAGAAAATAAAAAAGGGGAAGAGGTTTTAGGGATTTAAATGAAGGATTTGGGAAAATGAGAAGAATAAGGTTTTTTTGGGTGTTTGGAAAACATGCGAGTCATGATATTTGAAACCGGGTATCGCATGACTTGACTTGGATATCGCGATACCCAGGGTTGGATATTGCGAGATCCCCTATTTTTTTGACCCTCCTAATTTGATTCTATTTAAGGTATTGCGGTATTGAGGTTGGGTATCGCGATACCACTGTGTAAAACAATAACACCACTTTTGGTTCTTTGTAATGGAATAAAGCTATAATAAGTAATTCAATTGTTTTGTTGAATGGAATGGAATAGAACTGTGATAGTGTTCTTGTGTTTAGTTGAGTGAAATAGATGTTGTAATAGCATAAGAAAAATACCTGAAATAACTAGAGTACCCTTAACAGAATATTTTTTAGTAGATGATTATTGTTATTGTTATTAAATTTTAATAGAATTATTAATAATTATAATTTAATAATTTAGCAAATAAATAATTGAATCATATTTTAATATAATTACTAAATAAAATTTAATAAAAATATATATAATTTAATAACATTTTAATATAATTAATATTAAAATATAGATTAATAAAATATATAATATATAATATTACAAAATAATATATAACATATTTTATTATTTTTAAACATCATGCATATTTAATGTGCTAGAATATCATTAGTGAAACAAATAATTTAATTATTTTCTAAACTAAAAGCAATATATTAGAAGTAATAAAAACTTGAGAATTATATTTTAAATCTAAACACAATATACCATGTGATCATTAGGACTTTTGACCTATTTATGTGAGTTGTATAACAATTTCCATCTCAACTTTATATTCAAGTTTAAATAACAAACCCATAGTATTTATTATCATATTTCAATAATACCTTTTTAAATATGATAAATCAACACAACTTTAATGATTTTCTTTATCCTTCTTTGAGCCATTATCCCTTCCATCCATTTTTTCTTTGGTTTCTATCTCAAGTTGAAAGGAAAAAAATATTTGTTATTTATCATTTTACCATCACACACAATAAAGAGGTGTAAATTGCATGGACGCCATAATAAAAAAAATATATTTGTCTACTATAATTTCTTGATATTTGATTTCAATTTTGAGTTGCATTGATTTACATCTCGGAATCAAAAGCAACACTTAATATTTGTACAACTAGCAACATGTTGAACCTCTAAGTGGTGGACATGTCTAGGACTATGAAACCTGCTAGCTACTGTTTGGTGTAGCCACTAGGCCACAATGCCAAATGTGTGGCAGAATAGGGCTTGTATGAGGTTGCTAGGTGCTTACATTGTTTTAACCCCTCATATACTAGACCAAGACCACAGGGTCTATTTCACAACATGGTTCTTCAAAGCCATCTCTGTTAGCAAATTGATTCTCTTTCAGTGAAAACACCATTACCACTACCATTACCATACCATGCTAGAAAAAGATGATGATTTCATTATATTGACCCATTGCCATGCTTTTCCAAGGAACATAAAAATCAAAGATAGTAGCAATAAGATAAAACATTGCATGAGGTCCAAGGGTTCTCATTCATGAGGCAATGATCGTTAACATCTTCACTTGCAAGAAAAACCATTTAGGTTATAAGAGATGCTTGTTGTATATGATGAATTTTAGATTTTTTCAGTGTAATAGCAAAGAGCATACTGCATACTTAGAATCTATTTATCTAATGATTGTGAGAACTATATATGATTACCAAATCTGCAGAAAAGATAAAAACACACAGTGCCTAACATTTTCTCCTAAAATTTATTTCAGTATATCTCTCCCAATACATTCATAGACATAGAGAGGGCATGGCCTCAGTCAAAGCAACCATTTTTATTCTTGCTTCTTTCCCATAATTACAACAGCTAGCTTGTGAAGTAAAAAAGAAACTAAGAATTTCTTGAATGTATCGAGCCACCCCATCCACCCCTCAAAACACAAAAATGATGTAATAGTCCATCAAAATATTTGTATTTCATATACATTATTTATGCCAAGAAGGAAAAAACATGCCAACTAGTTTGACAGAAGAGACTCTCTCATTCTATGTAACTTTTAATTTATAAGGACAAGATAGCCCGAATCTGGAATTCTATTAATCCTATATTGGTGATCCATTTCGCAATCCTGTTACTTATCAAAAAATGCAACAAGAAAAATATTTGTAAAAAATTAATTGTCATTCTATGACATCTTCTTTATCATCAACACCAATGCAGAAGTTACTACATCTTTGCTTGTTCTCTGTATACTATACCTTTTCTTAAGCAAATTTCAAATACAAACTTAACCCCTCTAATCTTTTAAAACCAATGCAAACAAATAAAACAAAGAAAAAATGATGCCAGAGTAATACTAGGAAGTCAAAGGGAAGTTTTGCTTACCGTATTAACCGACAGAGATTGGCTATTTAAGTTCCCATGGTGGATTTTGAACAGGTAATTAAAAGTGTAAAAGGAAATACAAAAGAAAATCAAAACTCTTTTTATGAACTTTGTTAGTGGCATGTGCACCCTACAATATGCCTCAACATGATAACTAAACAAAAAATTCAAAAGGAACATTCACCCTGTTTCATGATAAGAGAATTAATCATAGTTAAAGAACCAAAGATACAAACACTGCTGTAATTAGCTCAACCAGAAGCTAAGTCATAAAATGACAACGAAATAAATGTGCATATTGTACAAGTCCCAAAACTGTAGAAATGCTTTGATAGGATAGTTTTATTGTAAGCCGCAAGAGACAATCACTTAGCATTTTGTCTTGGAATGTTCTAATCATGGATTGCTATTTTATCAATGATTCTCATTTGATTTCATTTTATAGGTATAACATACTGATATGGGTACACACAAAACCAAATATTAGTTTTGGATAAAGCTCTTTGAAACCAAATATCAAATATGATAATATAAGGCAAATAATACATAAAGGACATTCCATATGAATGGAGGAAAAAAATTGAGAGAGATCTTCAACTTTGGAAGAGAACAACATGGTCAATGATAGCAAAGGAGTAAAATAACAATTGAGTGAAAAAAACAACGTATTCTTTTAATTGCATATATTTTCCTATCAAACTGAAAAAATGACATCAATGAATTGTAAGACACAAAAGGGACGATGTTTGTGATTAACATTCTGTATACCTACATATTTTTTTTATATAATACATAATTGATACAAGACTTGAGTTTAAAAATTCAAAGTGCCTTTCCCATTCAATTCAAAAACGACAATGGCATAATCCCTCAAGTGCAAACGCTCAATAGTAACTGTCACTAGGATAAAATTTTCCAAACTAATAGCTTCAACATAAATACAAAATGGCACATAATTCCACCTGATGTCATGCACACAACCCTCCTTCCTTTTCCTTCTCCTGAAAAATAAAAATGGTATACATACACATAAAAATATATGGTAGTGAAAAACATATGCAGAATTGATTACTGTACCTGAAGGAGAATCAAATTGGATGAACTGATTCAATTCGACAGTGATTTTAGTGGAATCTTTGAGAGGATGAGTTGACTCAAAAAATTAATTGATCTCCTTATGAATAGTTCCAGAATCCATTTTAATTCTCCTTAGACAAATCATCAGAAACAAAAAAAATTAATAAAAATGCTAAATGAACCCTAGTTTCATGAACTTACAATAAAATCCAGTTGATTTGGCCTTCACGTTGATTTGCTTCCTTTTAGGTTGATTTGAGCGTGAGATTGTCGAATGGCCAAAGAAAAAAGGTGGAATTGTTGAGAAATTTCAATTTAAGGAAGGTTGTTTTTGGAGGGCAAAAGAAGGGTCATTCGATGGAGAGGCTGGAATA
The DNA here is from genome assembly GCF_025698485.1 of Gossypium arboreum. NCBI lineage: Eukaryota > Viridiplantae > Streptophyta > Magnoliopsida > Malvales > Malvaceae > Gossypium > Gossypium arboreum. The sequence continues at coordinate 22,004,304 of NC_069078.1, read as the reverse complement.
GCCAATTCAGCACCTCCTCCCCTAAATGACTATTTAGCAATTTTTAGAATGAACTCGAAATCTTCGTTCAATGTTTTGAGCATCAATGAACCAAACGTTTGTTTCCCTATATAGTTTTCAACAGTGTCGTAATGGATTACCCATTACATTCAACCAAACAGGATGTAATTTTGACTTTTGAAATTCTAGGGGTATCGTGATACTAGGAGGTGGATATCGCAATACCCTAAAAATTTTTGGCCCCTATTTAAAACTGCCCAGGAAATCGTGATATCCCCTAATGGATATCAGAATTCCTCTGAACTCATCCTAAAAGCACTACAAAAATCATCAATTTTCCTCTCAATCCTCAAAAACCCAACCTACCAAGTCTAAAATTAATCTAACTCAAATTAAAATTCAAATCTAAATGCAAAAAATAAATGGAGCCATGCTCAAAACATCTAATTATTGACAAATCCATTTTCATTCACCAAAAGTGGTAAGTTAAAAATTCAACTTCAGGCGATGACCGCCTTTGGATGTACTAACATCCAAAGTAGAAATCCTACACAGAAGACGTGAAAAGCAATATTCGCAAGTATACAAGTCAGGTTGTGTTATAGTTACAACATAGTAGGTAAGTACTCTGAAGATCATACCTATGGTAGGTAAGCACTAAATTAAGTCTAATCTAAACATAAATAAATCTAATTTGTGCTTTAATTAGATTATAGTATGAAGAAATAAAAGAATGAGTTTGATAAACTATAGTAAAAATAAATGGAAATAAATGAAAAAAATGAGAAATCAAATAATCAAATATGTATCAAATCTTGGTGTGGGTGATTACCTTACTTTGGTAGTCGTAATCAATTATCGTCTTAGGCTTTCTTATTCAATCAACTAGTCAATATTCTAGTAGGATCTTTCGATTCGTCCATTAAAATATTGAGTCGACAAGAACTACTTATCTTCTAATCTCGCAATCCAGATCGGTTTAAGGTTAAGGTGTTCACAAATAGGCCATAACAAATTTGGGTTAATTCCCACCTTGATGACTTCCTAAGATTTCTAGGCCTAGGGTTTAGATTCTTCCTTTCCTAAACAGCTAATTCATTAAGAAATCCCTATAAAATAGTTAATTATTCATACACCTCCACTCACTAATCCCCCACAAGAGAATTCATTCCTCATAGATCTAATAAACGATATAAACTTGATGGAAAGAATGAACATAAAGATCAATTTGAGAATAGAGTTTAGAAGAAGCCTGATTTGTGTTGAAACTAAGCACATAATCCTCATAGAGTTTGATAACTATTCCAAAATATGATATTGTCCACAAAAGTAAATAAGAAGAACATAAATATAAAACTTAAGAAAAGGGAAAAAATAAAGACTAAATCTAAAGAGAAATGCATACAATATTAAAGATGTGTCTATAACAAGTTTGGAATGAGCCTATTTATAGACTTTAGGGTGATCGTCTTCCTTAACCCTAGGCTAGTTGCTGTCCTTGCACTTAACGTTTGATTGTGTGGACCAAAACACCCTTGGCTTGTACTTATTTCTTATACAGAGGTGATGTTGACACACCAGGTCCTATGTCGCAACATCGAGGGCAGTATGCTTAACTTAAGGGTGTCTTCAGGGGTATGTTGTGACATCCTTAAGCAATGTCGTGACATTGAAGGTAGTTTTGGAATTCTTTTATTTTGCTCCTTATGTTGCTACATCAAATGCTCTATGTTGCAACCTAACAACTAGTATTGATTTAATACACCTTCTAATAGTCTATTGCACACTCCAAAGTGTATTAGCTCACCCTTGGGCCTTATTTAGCCCTAAGGTCAATAAAGGACTCAAATTACACATTTTATTAAACTTAACTAAACCTTCAGAAATGTAATTAAAATTTAACTAAAACCCTTATGTTCAAGCTCTTAAAGTGTGAAAACTAGTTTAATCTGTTACACCAAATTGCAATAGATCAAACTCCCCCATACTTAAGTCATTTTTTATCCTCAAGCAACAACCCAAAAAAAATAAATGAAAAGATGACTTTTGAACAAGTATGGTACAAATTTTAGTTGTGGTGTACATGAATAAATATTTTATATTCATACATAACCTTGGCATGAGATATAACTGACTTACCACTTTTGGTATCAAACACCTAAGTTTAGTACATTGCAAAGCATTCAAGCATTAAAGGTACAAAATGTAAGAATCCATCAATATATTATACAAATAATTTGATTATCCTAGTAGAACACAAACAGTCATAAATGCGAGATTTTAAGTTGTGAATAAGTCTACCTAGATCACATAGGGCTTTTCGGCTTATAACGTTCTGAGACTTAGGACTTGTAACACCCCGAGCCCGAGACCATCGCCGGTGTCGGACGCGAGGGGTTGACGAGCTAAATCCTCTTAAAGTACCGACCAATTTGGCATTTCCAGACAGGCTGGAAAACTGCGTCACTGTCGCCTTAAAAATCATATCTCGAGTTTCAAAACTCGGAAACTGATTCCGTAAATTTTCCCTGAATTTAGACTCATATATCCTTCCATGGATTTATTTCTAGAATTTTTGGTCAGGCCAATTGGTACAATTTATTAGTTAAAGTCACCCATGTTACAGGGATCGACTGCTCTGACCTTCGCGCGTTACAACTTGAATATCTCTCTGTACAGGGCTTTAATACTGGTGCCGTTTGTTTCTAATGAAACTAGACTCAAAATGGAATCTGCAAATACAAGGCATGACTTCTAATTATTTCTGGATAATTTATAGCAAATTTTTAAAGTCGCGACAGGGGACCCAGAAACCGTTCTGGCCCTGTCTCACAATAACTTTAATATCTCTTAACAAGTAACTCCTATGACCGTTTCGTTTCTTCCATATGAAATTAGACTCATCAAGGTTCATTTACATAACTTATTCACTATTTAACACCATTCCTACAAATTTTGGTGATTTTTCAAAACCACACCACTGCTGCTGCCAGCATCTGTTTTCAAAGTAACCTTTACCTATTTCATGATTTCCACGATTCAATTGGCCCTTTTTGCATACATAGCACAAGTGTGATCATGATTAACCATTCCAATGGCTAATCTTTTCAAAACCATTCCATACCCCATAATGATCATCATACAAACGATTATAGAATCATACTAACAACGTATCTAAGCCATTTTCGCATGGCTATCCAAGCTTACATAAAACCGAAAGGTACATGACCTTCTACAATAGGGTAGTCCTATACATGCCATTTCAAAGTTCAACCAAAATTATACCCAAAATGGAGGCTTTGATAGTGTAGATGACTTGACTTTAATGATCCCGAATCCGATCGCTAACGAGCAAAATCTATAAAAGAGAGCCAAAGCAACGGGTAAGCATTTTTATGCTTAGTAAGTCTCAAGCAATAAAATCAGCTTTAACTAAAGCATTACATTCACATAGCCAAATGAATCATTTCATTAATACACATTCACATAATCATACTTACTTCACACTTCATCATTGTATACTTTCACAAGATATCAACCAATTCAATAGCTGAAAATTCGTTAGTCGATTGAATGAATGTTACTCAAACATATCGACCTTTCCAATGCACATATAAACATACCTTTTCCTTTGGGCTTTTCGAGCGTACTAATTAAATTTATTACAGCAACCAACGCTCACCTTCAGCCCAAGCTTCTTCTGAATACAACCGGATATAACCACATGCACGAATGCCTTCGGGTCTTAGCCCGGATAGAACGACTTGCACAAATGCCTTGGTATTAGCCCGGGTTTAACAACTTGCACGAATGCCTTGGTCTTAGCCGGATGTGGTCACTAGCACAATGGCCTTCGGTCTTAACCGGATATAATTACTAGCATAAATGTCTTGGGACTTAGCCGGATATCATTCAATTGCTCATGCACACACATACATCAATAATCATTACACATCCATGTTTCATTTTCGTTACTAAGGCTCAAACACAAACATATCACTTGCATAATTGCCTTGGGACTTAGCCTGGGTATCATTCAAATACTCATACACACATAAATCAATAATCATTACACATCCATATTTCATTTCACATAATTCGAGTAGGGTCATTTCTTGAGGACTTACCTCGGATGTTGTCGAACGGCCGACGACTAATCGATCTCTTTTTCCTTCCCTTATCCAATTGTGGCCCTCTAAGCTCTTGAGCTAATTCAAACAAATTCAATTCATTAAAGTCTCGCTTGCTAGCCTTGGCCGAATACACCTATCATTGACTCAACATCACATAACTAAGCATTTTAGTCAATTTTCTTTAATTACGCACACATTCGGCCTTAGCTCACAACAAGGTAGCCGATTACCTAAGTCAAGAATAGGCATCATTAAGCTTGCCTCTAACCGAATGCATGCACAATAATTCCCCTCATGTGGCCGATTATACTTAGTCATACTTGCACAAAATCAACAATAAATTGCAAGATTTTCACATCATATGTGTACTAGGCCGATTGTACATGCAAATTTCACAACATTCTTCAACAAATTTCTTCTTTAAACAACGTATTTATCACTTTCTTCATAATCAAAATATCATGTGCAATCATATATACACATATAGGTGCAAGGTCAATTTCAAGGTGTCCATAGCCATCCAAAACACAAATTTTAACTAACATGCAAGAAGCATGAACCATGCTCATGAATGCATCATGGTCGAATACATCACAATCATGCCCTTTCAACTTCAATCATGGTTAAACAAAAGAAAACTCAATGTCTTACTCAAGATGGCTACAAAGAAATTTCAAGAGTAGACAATCCATCATTGCATGCATCATTAGCAAGCTTCACATTTAGCATGCAATGGCTTTAACACAATAACAACTTTGGCCAAATACCATTCCCATGGCATAACAAGGATTTGAACCATGGCTAACATGAACATCAAGTTAGCAACTAAAACATGCATGAAACTCATAACACAACCTCATACATACTTTACTCTTGATGCAAGTTTAGCCAAATTTCCTGCTAGATCTCTTCTAAACAAAGAAAATGAAGCAAAAATCTCTTCTTCCTCTTAGTATTTTCGGCCAAAAGGAGAGAACAAGGATGAACAAAATTTTTTGTTTTCTTTCTTAGTTACTGCGGCAATGGGGGCATCCATGGTCATCTTTTTTTTTTGTTCATTTCTTTAATGCTAATTCTTATTTTATTTCTTCATACATAACTCACTAACCAAACATGTTGGAAACATGTTTCCCTTGCCCATCAACACCCACCTTGGCCGGCCACTATGCTTCTTTTGGGGAAATTTGACATGCAAATCCCTTATTTTTGCATGCATGATCAACTAGTCATCCCACATCTTCCCATCATACTTTCAAAGTTTACTACTATGCCCTTTCTAGTGAAATTCACATTTATAACACTAAATCAAATCATCAAAAATGTCACACACAATTTAACACATATCATAGGCGTCAAAATAAATTTTAAATTATTTTTATGCCTCGGTTTTGTGGTCCCGAAACCACATTCCGACTAGGGTCAATTTTGGGCTGTCACAGGACTGGTACAGATTTCAAGAATAGTAAGCATCAAATAGTTTCAAGCATGAAAATAGTTTGGCACATCATATTGTCCCCCATTCTCCCTCTTAGTAACCCTTTCCCGCTCACCGCCTTATTTCTCCTTCTCTCACCTTTTTTATTTCTCCACATAGAAAGTCATAAGATAATATAATTATTAAGGTTAGCGCATAAGTTTTTATGCACTAATGAATGAGCATTCAATACATCTCCCTCACAAATGCTTTTACTTCTCATGTACTTTTTCTACTCGTTTTGATTTACTTTTTGAAATTTTCTTTTGCTGAACATATTGGCTAACCTATAATCACTATATCACACTGATCCTTCTTATTTCACTCTATTTTTATAAAATTCGTCATAATGTATCTACTTAACCCTCAATATGTACGGCCAGACATCTATAGTCGTGTAGTTTAGGACCAAAGGAAAAGGATAAGTACAAATTGATATCTTGGCTTGGGTTTTGCACGAAGGTTCATCAATAAGTGTTTTCTGGCTTAAAATAGGTACTAAAGATAAATAATAGGGTTCGATTTTTGGCTCTGGATGTATACCAAACAACGCCTTAGGTCATCCCTAGGTATCTCAATATTCACAACTCTAGTCAACCAAACAATCACAAATTCAACAAATTATCACCCATACTAGCATGCTTGTTTCCTTGCATTCTCTATATCATTTGCTACATTCGATTGCTTAATACCTATTTTCCAGTGTGATATATATAACATATTAGTCTAATAATAAAACAAATGAAAATCACCTATCCTCATGCCAAATTTACCAAGAATACAATCAACCTATATACATGCTCCTAACCAATCATTTGTATTTCTACATATTCAAGCATACAAATGACAAGAAAAATTAATGAAAAACATAAAAATAAAAAACAAAATTTTCTATGTTACCCCTCCCCCGTACTTTAGAAAACACATTGTCCTAAATGTGTAGCCCTGTAAAAAACAAGGAAAGAGATTACCTGATTGATTGTGATAATTCTATCATCTATCACTGGGTGCTTCTTCCTTCTATCGTTTATAGCTCAAAATTATTGTGCAACTACTATGTGGAGTTCCTACATAGAAAATATTAAACAAAACAAAAAATGACTAATAATATATTATTACTCCTACTCCTAGTAATTGAAATAAATTTAAAATCATCCCAAGAATTAATACAAAAATTCATAGATTTAATCATCCTCTTCAAAGACTGTTTCCTTATCTCTTGTTCCATCACTTTCTTCCTCTTCACTTTCTTGCTCTTCCCCTTCCTGATGGATTTGTGGTAGGTCAAACATATCCGAAAAATAATTTGGAACTCTCATGTTCTTTCACCGTGCAAATTCTTGAATAATTGGGCCCATTTCCTGTATCCATTGTATCATTCCATCTATTTTAGCTTCACTATTCTTGCCCATTTTTCTTACCCTCATCACTTCTTTACTTTTTAGTGAGGGAGGCACATCCATCTTTTCCTTTCTTTTTTGATTCCAATCTATAATCTATTTTTGGTTGAGTTCCACATACTGAGTGTACATAGAATCACCCATTAAACCTTTATTGGGTGCATAAATTACCCGTTCCCCTTCATAGCTACCTTTGTACTTTTACAAAGTAACGCTACTAGATGGGGAAAGAAAGTCCCAACCTTCTGTTCGTTGACACAATGCTTCATGTTTTGATGGATTCATTCTCCAATGCATATTTTTTCATTTTATAAAATATCATATAACACGATAATTCTAAAAGCATTTACGTTAGAGACATTTTGTGTAGGTGTTATCCTAGTAAAAATAAATTGCATCCACATATTAGCTATTGGAAACATATTATCTTATTAAAATTGGGCAGAAGTCCTGTATCTGATTGGATGTTCCATTCAGAACGATTCTCACTTAAATATTTTACAATGATCTTCACTTCTAAATTGTAACAACTCATTTTTCAATGGTGACAAAACAAATGTTTGAGGACCACAAATTTCCATCGTGTCGAGTCATAAATATTATTTTTAGAATATTTATGGAGTCATTTGGGTCGTATTAGAATTTGGTTAAGAAATTTTTAACGTTTAGATAGTTAATTAAGGAAAAAAGGATTAAATTGTAATAAGTGCAAAACTTGTTAATTATTACATTTAAGTGATTAAATAACTTAATTACTAAGTTAGGAGGGACCTATGTAGTAATTAGTCCCTAGCATTAACATTGGACGGCATTTTGGATGAAAATTATACAATATTACATGTTTTAATGGTAAAGTGGTAAATTTTATAAAATCAAAACAAAAATTAAATGAGGTAAAAGAAATTTCTTCTTCATATCTAAAAACACCATGAAATATTAGGTTTGAAGGTTTGGCTAGTTCACTCTCTTTCATGAGTAAGTTTTTTAGTCTTGTTTTTAATGAATCTCATGTTTTTAAGATCGTTACAACTAGGTCCAGCTAGCCAGTACATTCATTTTTAAATCTGTTAAAAGTTTTAGTAGTTACCATTAACAAAACTTGAATGTTTTTTATGATAACTATGTATTTGAAGCTTTGATTGTGGTATTAGGTGATTTTGTGAACTGATTTTTGTTAGATTTTTATTTAAGGATTAAATTATGAAAATGTCAAAATTTTAGGGTTTGATAGTGTATTAGATGTTTAAAAAGAACTGCTTAAGGGCCTAGTTTATTCAGCTAAAATGTTGACATGAGAAAAATGGTTAATTTGATTATTTTCGAGTTAAGGGACTAAATTGCAAAAGTTGTAAAAGTTAAGGGTAATTGTGTAAATTCAATAAATAAAAGGATATAAAATGTAAAGTGAATTGGAATGTGACTTGTAAGCTAATAATTGATAAATTTTACATTTTAGATGAAGACCCTCTTGATATATGTGGAAAAAGAAAAATTATGGATTAGTCCTTGAACTTTTACAACTACTACAATTCAGTCCAGGTAAGCTCATATGGTGTATAATTTGACATTTATATGAAATGTTTGATGAGATAAAATGATACAATATATATTTGATTATAGATGATCTAAAGTTATTTGAGAAATGTTATTGAATTTCAATACTTGGATCGGTTGGACGCGGGATAGAGTACAATCAATTGTTGGTGTGTTATGTGGGGGATTGGAATGGATATTAATGTGGTGTGATAAATATAAATTTTTTCTGAGTAGGCCGAGGTTCGGCATTTCTTGCGAACTCACGTGTTATACTCCCTATTCTAGCGTATTTTCGGTTGGACTAGCTCTTCAGAGAAAATGGCGTGTTATCGGGTGGATTAGCTCTTATGAGCATCTGGTGTTTTATCAGATGGATTAGCTCTTACAAGCGATTTGTGTTTCAGTTGGAACATCTATGTACTCATATCTGTAAGTTGCTTATCAGATTGTAAATATCTGTATCATAACTTGATTAGTTATTTTAACAGTTATAATATGTATTTGAGCTTTGAATTGAACTATGGAATTCACCAGGTCGAGATTTTGGATGATAAGGAAACATATGTAGTTGAGTTATTAATGAATGATTTATTGTATTACTTCGGTAAGATTTATCATTTTTTCACTTCAACTTAGTAAGCTTCAATGAGCTTATTTATGTTATTTTTTTTATGCTTGTAGATACTTTGAAGGTTGGAAAGTCGGATCAGCACTCAAGTTAAACTATCCATCTATTTTAGATAGTTTTGAACATTTTGGCATAGGTTTATAATAGCATGTATAAGATGTTATGTAATGTTATTTTTTTTATGTTTGTATCTTGATGTTTATGAAGAATTAATGGAATTGTAATGCTTGTAAGGAAAGTCCTTTTGGTCATTTCTGAGAACTATTGTGTATGGCATTTTGGCAAAATATGTTGGTTTGGATTTGTCCATTATGATATGTTTTAGGCACATATAGAAGAAAGTTTTTGTGCATGGAAATTAGGAAATGTTCACATGTTTTGGTAGATGTTAGGTTGTTATACTTTTGGTGCCTTTGAATGGCATATTGGTTAGTTGATTAAAGATCTTCAAATGGCATATTGGTGTGTGCTTGGATGTTTTTTAAGTCCCTTTTATACTGTGCTTAAATAGGTTGAATTTTTATGCATGGCATAGTTTTGGAATGGCTTGAGCATAGGTAAAATTTAGGTCCACACGGCCTAAAACATGGGTGTGTGACTCAGCCATGTGAGACACATGGCGTGGCGACACGATCGTGTGTCATGTGTTGATTTCTTTAGGATGCACGCTAGTGAGTTACACGGACTAACACATGGCTTGGGACACGGGATTGTGGGGCAACTCAGAGAGTTACACAACTTGACACACGGGGGTGTGACACGGCCGTGTGACCCTACTTAGACCTTTACACGGGTGAGGACATGAGCTGGGACACGATCGTATGTCCTTAGTTCGATTGTTACATAGCCTAGGGCATGGACATGAAGTAGAAGGCAATCACTATCATTTAGAAAAGAAAAATAAAAGAAGCAAGTAGAGAATACTATTCCTAGACAACTCGACTTGAATATCTCTATTCCCTCTTGTGTCACACTCAGGCTCCTCATCAAGAGCTAAGCTGCATCCTTTTACACATCAGTTCACCTGTAAGACCTTAAGCCGCCTTAGCAAAAAGCTTTAAGGGATAGATTGAAGTAGATGATCCAAAAAAAGCTCCCATTTTTTTCTTTTCGTGTGAATATATATTTCAAATAGCGAAAGTGTCCTTTCATCAGAATCATGCTGCCTCTGTACGTACAAGTTACTTGTACTAAATTAGACAACTCACACCTTTTTTGTTCTTATCTGGACAGCTGTCAGTAGGCACAATCTGGAAATACTCATGCAGTGACATCGGTAACAAAACATGATAAAATTAAAGATAAATAAGCTAAGGTCCACTGAATTATAAAATATAAATTATTGAACTGAAATGTTAAAATGTATGTTGTAACATCCCAAACCCGGCATAGACGTTGTGGCTGAGTTTGGCGCGTCACATTGAAGTGTTTTAGCGAAAACCTTGTTTTCATTGAAAACCTTTCCTCAAGATATGAAACTTTAGTTAACTTATGAAAACTCTCTTTTTAGTTACGAAAGCTTTGTTTAAAACATTTGTTTTAAGAAAACTTATCATTTAAAAATTTAGTTGCGGAAATGTAGAATAACATGCTATAATTTAAGAAACCTTCTTTAATCTCTCATAATCACATCGCATAAATATAATAATCCCAATAATAATAAAAAGAAAGCCTTATTACAATCTGGACTGAAAAGTACTTAATAAAATAGAGTCTCGTATGCTTCTAAAAAAAAAAAACATAAGTCCATGTTGTCTTGCTAGCTGGCCATCCAGAGTCCCTCCAACATCGAACCTTCTACTGAGCATCACCTAAAAATAAAATAAAAGAGGGGGGGTGAGTTTTCGCAAACACAACGTGTACAACGCTCGACGAGTAACAATCATTCAATAAACACCATACATCAAACATGCAATGCAATGCAATGCGATCCCGTCCCAATATTCCATCTGCTACACACTGGTTCCGTCCCCTGACACATCATGTGGGGATATAAATATCGACCCACCCAACCGATAGACATCCATGGTAGCTCAATTGCGGAACTACCCTCATTTACTTATTCGGCTTAAAAGCCGTCGGTGGATCCACAATTGTCAAGCAACCATGCGATCCTCATATACTTCCTCCGTTCCATATTTCCCATCCCATATGCAAGCTAAGCAGAAGTTCATATGTATGCAGCAGATATGCACGTCACATTCATAAAACTTACATTCAACACTTAGGGGTATTTTGGTCATTTTTGCCCTTATGGGCATTTCAGTAATTTTCCCTTTATTACGGTTTTCACTTACCTTGGCTTGTTAACAAATCCTGTGAGCTAAGATGAATGAATACTATGCACCAAGTAGGATTCCAGAAAAGAGGAGGTGGGTCATTAAGACCGCTTAAGTACCAAGCCCTTCCTAGATCCAATCCAAGACATGCATATACCCGTTGCCACACCTTAACCCTGTGACTTGTCCACGGTCTCAACAATTTAATTAAGTTTTATGTAGTCATCATATACTAAGCCCAAAACCCATACATACATGCATATGACCCACTAGGCCCAATCTCTTTTATATAGCCCATTAGGCCCATTCACATTTAGTTGGCCCATTAGGCCCAAACCACATTCATATTGCCATTAGGCCCAAATCACATTTATATTCATTCTCATATACGATTTTTCGTCACATAGCATCAATTATCAAATTTTACCTATTATGAGCCCAACAGCCCATCGGACCCATTTAGCCTATTCTAGCCTGTTTGGCCAATTCACAACCCAAGTCCATGGAATCGCCCATGGGCCCCAAGTAACCTATCGGTTTCCCCCTTGCGAGTGTTCGCGCACTCGCAAGACTACCGTAGCCAAACTTTTGGCTTTTCGGCATTTCAGCTTTTTGGGATTTTTCGATCTACTTGTGTGTGCAGTGTATGTACACACTTGGTAAGCAAGCGTGCTACGATCTCCTTAGCCCTAAACCTATAATCGATATCACCCTTCGATTAATTGCATGTTTAATACATATCTTTACCAAAATTGAAACCTCACCTTAACCTTACCTTAAACACCAATCCCTAATAGCTTTTCCTTGATCGCGTACTCCCTAGATCTGCGTTAATCTTACTTATTAAAACAAAATACTAGGGGACTCGCATCCAACATAATTCACCCCCTTATCTCACTTAAGAGGGAAATACTTACCAAAACCGAAAAATAGCTAAGAAGCGATTTGGAAGAGAGCTAAAACTTGAGATCTGATACTAATTTCCTACCAAAATTGATTAGAAAGAGTGAGGGAAGAACAGCATAATAGATTCTTAGTAAAATCGATTGGGAGAACAAATACTTACACTAGATTTTACAGAAGTAAAAGGAGTAATAGTTGCACCAAGGGTATTCGGCCAAATAGGTGTTCGACCCTTTGCGATTTTGTATGGAAAAAGAGGGTTATTCGGCTCCAAGGAAAAAAAGAAAGAAAAGTCAGCAATAAAGTAGAGGAAGAATAGAAATTGGCACAAGGAAGAAAAAAGAGAAACAGAGGGTTATCGACTTTTAAGGAAGAGGGTTTGCAGCAATAGGGTAAATGGAAATTCAGCGTTAGCCTGACAACCTCCCATTCGGCACCTATTTATAGTCCCTATAGCCAAATTCCTCAAGCCCAAGTTCCCAATTCGGCTCCACTTGCTCCTCACTTCTCATCTTCTCCTTTTTCTCCCTGATAACCCCTTGATCCTTTCCTCAAATTTCTCTACTGAGCACTCCCCTTAGAGTCCATCTTCACGCTACTTCTAACCTACTAGAAGGCCCAAAATTAAACTCCTAAAAATACTAAGCTAGGATTCAAACCTTGGATCCCTTGCTAGCCACTAACGCCACCTCCATACACCATAAGTGGCGTCACTTAGCCACTCCTCTACAAGGCTTTTTGATGCCATTTTCCCCTATGTTTATTTAAAAGCCCAACTACTTGCCAACAAGGTCCTTTTAACTATTAACGCATAATTTTATTTTCCCCTAAGTTTGAACTTAAACCTTAGCCAAGACCTACTATTACCTGCTTAACCAAAAATACCCAACACATTTTTATCAAAACTGAAAAAAATTTGGGATTTTGGGATTTTTGGGGCGTTACATATGCTAAAGATAACTAAATGGAGACAAATTAACCAATAAGTAGGGGGAAAACATATGTTTCTTCAAGTACTATCAAACCCCCAAACTTGAGTTTTCACTTGTCCTCAAGTAAAACAGAAACTAGCAAGGCTGTACAAGAATTCACTAGGCAAATGATCATTCTAGCAACTTGAATCACCAAATATTCCAACGAATGACTCACACGCAGATGACAGATTATTGCATCGACAATACATAAGTATGAATGGATAAAATTGCAACTTCATCAAAACTAGCATCATGCATTAAATCCTAAATTCTATCTACCAATACAACATTTATTGTCCAACATATGTCTCCTTTTATTTTTTTATTTTTTTGTGAATAAGGGATATCGCTGCATTATTCTACCCTTGTTCCTAAGAAGTAATGATGGAGTGCAACAAATCCCTAGGGAGTACGTAATTACGTCGACACACACTTATGTAGCGATAGCCTTTGGCCAGATTCATTTTTCTAATGCTTGCATTGGAGTGTTCCCTCTTTAATATTTCACAACACACCCATTTTGTAGTGTCTCTTATTCATAACTATACATATATATAAGCAGTTGTAAAAGGCAGATTCATTCAAGATTCAAGGAATACTACTAGTCATCCATTACTAATGCAACCTAAATCATTCATCAATGAATTGAAGATACAACATTCAGTCAAAGTTATCCAACTGATTCATTGATAGTTCACATGATTCAAGAATTAAGCTTCAAATGTAACAAAAAATTTCAAACACATTTGCATTAACCACAAATAAACCTTACATGTTTCATTAATTTTTTTTTTTGAAATGAGGGTGTAATTCCAAACCACATATGCATTGCCCCAAACTTTAAGTTTGCATTGTCCCCAATGCACTAATATTAAAATGTAATGACAATAAAAAAAATGCAATGACAAAGTGCACTAACAAAATGAAAATTACTGTAACAACCCGATTTTAGTTAAGTCAAAACAGTGGTTTGGAACCACAAATCCGAGGCTGAAAAATTATTTTTAATATTATTTCTTGTATTTACAGCATGTTATTTGATATATGTGAAATTTTCGTGAGTTAATTTTATCGTTTGAATAGTCAATTTGAGACAAAGGACTTAATTGTGTAAAATGAAAAAGTTGCATTCTATTTGCTAAAGGTGTCAAATAGCTTTGGATTTTAAATATGATTGCCTTAAATGGTAATTAGACCATTTTAAATGTTAATGGACATTAATGGGCATCCATTATATGATTTTATATGTTTATTACTAAGGTTAAAAAGGTAAATTAGTAAATTAAGTTATAATAAATAAAACTATACATTTTATCATCTTATTTTCATCTTCCATTACCAAAAATACATCAGAAAAACAACCATGGAGGTTTGGGTATTTGGCCAAGCTAATTTGTACAATCAAGGTATGATTTTTGCTCAATTTTTAATGATTTCTACGTTTTTGATATCGTTGCTTCGTATTCTAGCTAGCTTGTACCTTAGATTTTGAAATTGTTAAAGATTTTAAGAGTTTCCATTGATGAGTTTATGTGTTCTTTGGCGTTTGAAGATGAAATATGAAAGCTTGATGATAGATTTTAATGTTTTGAAGTGATTTTTAACAAAAATGTCAAATAGGGATTATATTGTGAAATGTGTAAATTGAGGGGTTGAAATGTGAAATAAATGAAAATTATGGGCTGCTAGGGAATTATAGGTAATTCGACTAAGCTAGAGTATAGTGAAATTCTGTGAATTTTATTTAATTATGAATAAGGACTAAATTGGTAAAAGTGTGAAAGTTTAGGGGCTAAAGTGAAAATATGCCTAAATGTATATTTTGGACTAAATTGAAAGAATATATGATCGAATAAGTCAATTTTGAATTCACATAGATCAAGAAAGAAAGAATTCAGATTTAGATCGGGGGAAAAAAGTTATCGAGTAGTCGACTCGATCCGACAATCTCTAATATGAGATAAGTTCGTATAATTGAAATTAAATGCGTATACATTTATTGAGTGAATGAAATTGAGATAGTATTTATTCTATTAGATAAATGTTGAGATATTACATGAAATGTACGAGTTTAGTAAAGCAAGTTGCCGAATAAGACCATAGTCGGGCTATGGCAATCGAATAATAAGACCATAACCGGGTTATGGCATGTGAATGAAAGACCACGGCAGGGCCTTGGCAATGTATGTGTAAGACCATAGTTGGACTATGGCATCGAAAAATCGATAAATTTTTATCGTAAGCACTTATGAATCGGGGAGGTTTGATAAGAGTAATGATGAGAAATAGAAAAGTATCAGTACAGGTATGTAAGGAAAACTATTCAAGTACCGAGTTATATAAAGTTGAGAACTCATGAATGATGATATGAATAAATTTGATGTTAGCTCATGAATTGATGCTTTAAATGTTAATGGTATTATCTATTTTTAATTGCTATATGAGTGTTGTGATTATTTCATGTTCACATACGGACTTACTAAGTTTTATACCTTACTCTGTTTAATTTTCGATGTTGTATAGGTCTACGAAGCTATCTCGGATCTAAGAACCGTCAGAGACTTCATTACACTATTGATCATCTATTTTGGTGCTTTTGAAGTTATATATTTATGGTATATGGCATGTATAAGCTTGAGTCATTTTGGTATGTTTGATGGATATGTATTTTGGCCATTTAAGGTCACATAAAATGATGGTTTTATTGATGCTTATGAATGTGCAAATAGTTCTACTTTTAATGTTTGGTAATAAACCTATAATGAATGAATGGAATTGAAGTGGTTATGTATGTTTGGATTAGTTTTGCTAAACAACTTATACATGTGAATTATGCTTAGGAAAGCAAATTAAATTGTTTTGTATTTGAATAGGTAAATGATATAGAATTGAGTATTAAATTTAGTCGAAATGGATATGGTATGATTATGTATTGGATGATGAGTTTTGGTTGCATAATTGTGTCTTAACATGATACCTTATGAGCTTGTGTAAGTACGTGGAAAAAGGGTGGCAAATTGGCTTTGCAAATGGCCTATTTTTGTCCACATGGGCAGAGACATGGGCGTATGTCTCAGCTGTGTGCGACACACGGTTATGTTACAAGGCCGTGTGTCCTCTGGTGTTGAAGTTGAATTGAAGTCAATATGCTCCACACGGTCTCATGTGACTGGCCGTGTGGTATAAGTCAGTATACCCCCTAAATGGCACACAGCCTGGCACACAAGCGTGTCCTTGGTCATGTGATGCAAGTCAGTATGTATGCACTGTTTCCACACGGCCTAAGATACGAGCATGTCTACTAGCCATGTAAGGCACACGGCCTTTTCACACGGGCTTGTGACCTCAGTTTACTAGAAAAATTTCTAAGTTTTCCAAAATTTTCATATGTTATCGATTTAGTCCTGAACCACTTCTAAAGCATGTTTAAGGCCTCGTAGGTCTTTATAAGGGACAATGTGGTTTTATTGAATGATGTATGAGAATGAATTCTATATGTTGTGTATTGATCAATAATACCTCGTAACCCTATTTTGGTGATGGCTACTGGTTAGGGGTGTTACAGTTTATTAGTATCAGAGATACGGTTTAGTCAATTCTAGGACTAACATAGCATGTGTGAGAGTCTAGCTATACATGCCATATATACTCTGGGATACTATGATGATTCCTGACAGCTTAAATTGTGTTTTCGTATAGTAATGGATCCTGAACGAGCTATAGCAGATGATGTAGAGAGTAATACGCCAACTCCCGCTCAAGGGATAGTGCCTATTGAATTTAGACCCGTGTCGAGTAGTCACGGAGGTGAGGCTAAAGAAGCCTTTTTCCAAATGATGAACAAATGGTTCATGCAATACATTCGTACTAATCTGGATGTTCAGCAACCCCCACCCCCACCCCCACCTAATCCTCAACAAATCCTTATTGTTTCTCAAGTTATAGATCCTATACGGTTGAACAAACTGCCAGTGGACAAGATTCGTAGACATGGACTAAGGAGTTCTGAGCTACTGTAGATGATGATGCTGAGAGAGCTGAGTTTTGGCTCGAAAATACGATTTGGGTATTTGATGAATTATCTTGTACTCATAATGAATGTATTAAATGTGTTGTATCCTTACTGAGAGATATTGAGTATCAATGGTGGAACACGCTGATATCTGTGGTTCCGAGAGAACGAGTCACTTGGGAATTTTTTTAGATGGAGTTTCAAAAAAAATATATACGCTAGCAATTCCTTGATTAAAAGCGTAAAGAATTTTTAGAGTTAAAATAAGGCCGCATGACTGTCACCGAGTATGAAAGAGAGTTCGTATAGTTAAGCAAGTATGCTCGAGAGTATGTGTTTACTAAGGAGATTGTGTGTAAATGGTTCATTGACGGGTTGAGCGAACATATAAAACTACTAGTTGGAATTCTAGAGTTGAAAAAATTTGTAGTTCTAGTTGAAAGGGCTTGTAAAGTTGAGAACCTTAGCAAAGAGAATAGGAAAGCAGAATCAGAAGCTAGAGACTCTAGAAAAAGATCAATGAGTAAGCCGTATCACTCTTCATCAAAGAAATCCCAAGATTTATTTAGTCGATCAAATACACCAGTGGAATACTCTAATAGAGATAGTGGGAAGCAAATTACAAGTTCAAAAACTCCAGCTGTGTCAGTGGCAAGTGTAGGTAACGTTAGATCAAATAAACCTAAATGTGGACGATGTGGAAAATGACATTTTTGATATTGTAGATTGAATGATAAAGCCTGGTTTAGATGTGGCTCGCATGAACATTTCATTCGGGATTGTCCTGAGCTAGATGAAAAAGATAAAGTCTCAGAATGTAAGTTCGAGCAAACCTACTGTGAGAGGAAGATAATGTTGGAAATGTGAGTGGTGGTAGAGGTGCAACTCAAGATACTGCTGTGAGATTCAATGCTAGAGCACCTGCCAGAGCCTACGCGATTCACGCTCGTGAAGAAGCGTCATTTCTAGATGTTATCACCGGTACTTTCACTCTCTATGATACTAATGTGATTGCATTGATAGATCCGGGATCAACTCATTCTTATATATGTATAAATTTAGTATCTAGTAAGACTATTTCTGTAGAGTCTACTGAAAAGTTTGCAAGAATTGTCCGTTAATGCATCGGGATTTCTGTTTTCTGGCTAATCTGATGTTATTGCCATTTGATGAATGTAACAGCTCGATTTTAGCTAAAACAGAATAGTGGTTTTAGAACCACA
Organism: Gossypium arboreum; assembly: GCF_025698485.1. NCBI lineage: Eukaryota > Viridiplantae > Streptophyta > Magnoliopsida > Malvales > Malvaceae > Gossypium > Gossypium arboreum. Next base: position 21,985,742 of record NC_069078.1, on the reverse strand, counting down.
AATCTAGGGTCGTAAAATTATTTTAATATTATTTTTGGTGTTTATAGCATGTGAATATGCATGTGTGAAAATTTTGTGAAATAATTTTAGTGTTTGAGTGCTTAATTTGACGAAAGGACTTAATCGCGTAAAATGCAAAAGTAGCATGCTATAAGTTAAGAGTATCTATTTGCTATGGTAAGTTACATGCGAGGTCCTTATTATGTTATTGGACCAATGATAGTGGTGTTGATCATAAATGACCTTATAATATGTGATTTATAATGTTTTAATTAATGGATAAAATGGTAATTTGGTTATTAAGTTAATATTATTAAAACAAAACCAATTTTTATTACTCTTTTAACATCCTTAGCCGAAAATCAAAAGAAAAAAAAGCTATGAAAATTGTTTTTAGGGTTCGGCACTTACAAGCTTGATATAGGTACAGTTTTAGCTCGATTTCTAATAATTTCTATGTTTTTGTGATCGTTGCTTCGTATTCTAGTTAGCCCATGCTTTAATTTTTGAAAGTGTTGATGATTTATGAGTTTCCATTGATGATATATTGATGTTTTTGAATGTTGATGATGGATTATGAACAATTGTTGATAGATTAATATGTTTTGTAAAGTAATTTTTGACAAAAATATCAAATAAAGATTAAATTGTGAAATTTGTAAATTGAAGGGTTAAAATATGAAATAAATGAAAGATTTGGGCTGCTAGAGACCTATATGAAATTCGGCTAGGCTTGGGTTTAATGAAATTACATGAATTTTGTGTATTTGTGAAATAGGGACTAAATTGTAAAAATGTTGAACTTTAGGGGCTAAAGTGTAAAAATGCCCAAATATGTGGACTAAATTGAATGGTTTGGTGAATAAATGAGTTACTTTTGAATATGTATAGATCATGTACGAAAGAAATCGAATTTAGATCGGGGGAAATCACAAGTTGTCGAATAGTCGATTCGATCCGTTCATTATATATACGAGGTAAGTTCATATGTAAATAAATGTATTTAAATTGAATTATATGTGTTTATTTGTCATTGAACTGTTATAAATGTTGAATGAGCAATTACGAATAATAATTGACAGAGTTGTCGATACGAATGTCATGACATTAGGTTATCGATATGTGATTACATGTAAGACCATGTTTGGGACATTGGCATTGTATTGTGATTACGTGTAAGACAATGTCTGGGACATTGGCATCATATTATGATATCGTGTAAGACCCTGTCTGCGATAGTGGCATCGATATATGATAACATGAAAGACCATAACTGGGATATGGCATTGTGCGAGCTCATGTCATTTCTGAGTATCCTTAACAATTCCAAATGGTTCATCGGGAAAAGTAAAGTTGAGAAAGAATGTGTGAATGAGATACGTGACTCAGGTATGTATGAGATTCATACGAGTATGGAAAAGGGGAAGTATTTGACGAACTCGATTAAGATATTGAATAGTGTATAATAAGAAAGGTTTGTGAATTTGTATGTGTTTAGCGATGCTTAACATATTTGAATTTATATGTAAATATTCATATGATGACTTTATTTGTATATGGCTTACTAAGCTTTTAAAGCTTAATTATTGAAACTAGCTCGGACTCAGGGATCGTCAAAAAATGTCATCACACTATTGATCGTCTCGTTGGTATGTTTGGATCTTTGTATATATGATATATGGAATGTATAGCCTAGTGTTATCTTGATATGTTTTGAGTTATGATTTTGAGCCATGAGATTTGGCTTGTAAATGTTGGTATGTATTTGGCCATTTAAGTTGGCTTAAATTATGTGTTTGATAAGTGAGATATGTGATGTTTATAATGCCTTATGTGTTGGCTTGTTTGGTATGGTTATATGGTTGCTCTTTTAGATAGTTGTAACTTGGAGTATTATTACTTAGATGTTTGTATATTGTGGTTTGATTTGAGATGATGATATGGAATGTTTTGTGACATGAAATAGTTGATAAGTTGATAAGGAAACGCATTTGGTACTTGTGTAAGCTTTGATGATTTTAGCATAATGATTTATTATGTTTTAAATATGGAATTTAGTAGTTGAAATGGTTGAGGATAGATGGCATGAAATGTGTATGAAATAGCATAATTTTCTTGCTTATATATGTATAAAATGGTGAAAATTTGATAAGGTTTAGGTATTCTTAAGGAGGGTGAGAAATGTGGCTTTTACCAAACCTATTTTCACTCCACACGGCTGAACACACGGTCATGTGGCTCAACTGTGTGTGACATATGGCTATGGTTCACGGCCGTGTTTCCCCTAGGGTACCCTTCGAATTTAAGTTAGTATATGCTACAGGTTTTGTAATATCCTGATTTTGGGCCTAGTCGGAATAGTGGTTTCGTGACCACAAAATTCGAGATATAAATAATTATTTTATGATTATTTTAAGGTCTATGATATGATTGCATGATTGTGTGAAAATTTCGTGAAGAAATTTTATGCATAAAGTGCTTAATTTGAAATTTGGGACTAAATTGAATAAATTGCAAAACTTGTGTTCTAGAAGTATTTTGCATAAAATTGAATTAGATTATTAATTAGAGGTCCTTAAAGAGTAATTTTACCAATTTCTAAGTCTATGGACAAAATTGGACATGGATGGAATTTTGGAAAGTTTAGTAGTAAGGGCATTTTGGTCATTTAGGGTAAAATGAATTAAAATACAAAATTAAAAGCCAATTTTGCTCATCTTCAACCCCATGGCCGAATATAGCAAGGAGAAACCATGGCTAGGGTTTTCAAGCTTCCAAGCTCGATTGTAAGTCCGTTCTAGCCTCGTTTTAATGATTTTCACGCTTTTGGAGTCCCAGTAGCTCGATTTAGCTTATGCAAGCGATAATTTAACCTAGGGTTTATATTTGGAAAAATACCCATAGGTGAAATTTGTGTATTTTGGTGTTTTATGATAGAATATGAGGTTTTAAATTATGTTAGACAACTTGTGCTACTCGGTTTTAAGTGAAAACGAGCAAAAGGGCTTAATCAGTAAAAATACCTAATAGTCATAAGTACATGTTAGAGTGAGAATTTGATGTTGCCATATAAGGGAAAAATGATCAGCATGTCATAAAACATAAGAAAATAGGCTGAATTTTAATTTACGAGCTTTGGGGCAAAAGTGTAAATATGCAAAAGTTTAGGGCAAAATTGTAATTTTTCCAAAATATGATTTTGGGTCAATTTGAATAATGTGAGTCCTAATTAGACTATATTTTAAATGATAGAGCAAGGAAAACTAAAATTGAGGGTAAAATGGGGAAAATACCAAGTTGTGGACGAAATGGTAAAAATAGCCATTTTCGCATACGAGGTAAGTTCATCTGTAAATGTTGGTAATATAGTTATTATTTTAAATGTTTTAATGTTTTTAAATGATATGATAATTATTATGAAATATTATACTTGTGATAATTGTTTGATAATATGTCAAATTATGTGATATACTTGGAAAATGTGAAATACTACCGAGTATCAGTATCGGCATTCCGTAGAAGATGCTTGAGACACATGATTGGGAAAAGGTCCGTTGAACCTCGTGAATGGATTAGGATACAAGTGACATGTCACTGGGATATTTGGGCATCCGAACTCGTTGAGTTGAGTCCGAGTTCACTTATGGATGCGGCGCCCAAACTCGTTGAGTTGAGTCCGAGTTCGTGAGATGTAACTAGGCATCCGAACTCATTGAGTTGAGTCCGAGTTCACTTATGGATGCGAACGCCCGAGCTCGTTGAGTTGAGTCCGAGTTCACTTATGGGCGGGTTACATGGTAGCTTGGCTACATATGTGGCACTTATGTGCAAGTTATCCATGTATCCGAATTATATTCGATGTGTTCAACGGGTAAAGTTCTACTCAAATGGAGGAATACTCAAGATGAAAGGGACGTATTGGTAAGTGTTGTGAAATGGATACTTTGAACAGGTATGTACTTAACCCTCGGGTTGAAAACTTGATATAACAACAATATGGTAAGATGATAAATGAAAAGGTGATATGAATGTCTTGGTGATGATTATGCAAATGATGTTTTATGTTTGCTTATATGGTTATGTTACTTGCTATTTGCATGTGAGCTTACTAAGCATTTATGCTTACTCCTCCTTTTCATTCCTTGTAGTGTTGACAAGCCAGCTCGGAAATCGGAACGGTCGGAGGCACGCCACACTATCCGTATACCATCTTGGCATAATGGCTTGTATATTTTGAGTGTGGCATGTATAGCATTATAATCATTTTGTATATATGGTCTTATGATATGGTTATTGAGTGGTATGGAAATAGAAATGCTGGTAATGATTAGCCATTGGAATGGCTAATCATGATCATATTTGGTATTATGTATGTCAAATTGCTAGCTAATCCATGGAAACCATGAAATAGGTAAAATTTACCATAAAATAGATTCAGACAGCAGCAGTGATGTGAGTTTGAAAAATCACTAAAAATAGTAGAAATGGAATTAAATAATGAATAAGTTATGGAATCGAAGCTTGATGAGTCTATTTTCATATGGAATAAGCGAAACAGGTATATGAGCTATATTTTATGAGATGTTTAAATTTTTGTGAAACAGGGCCAGAGCGATTTCTGGATCCCCTGTTCTGAATTTGGAAATTCACCATAAATTTTACAAAGATAATTAGAAGTCATGCTTTATATGTACAGATTCCTTATTGAGTCTAGTTTTATTAGAGATAAACGGCATAGTCATTGAAGCTCTGTACAGGTAGATATCTGATTCGTAATACACAGAGGTCAGAGTAGTTGAACCCTGAAACAGGGGAGACTTTAACTAATAAACTGTACTAATTGGCCCAACTAAAAATTCTAGAAAAAAATTAGTAGATATATATATGAGTCTAGTTTCAGGAAAAATTTACGGAATTGAATTTCGAGTTTCGTAACTCGAGATATGATTTTTAAAGAGACTATGATGCAGTTAGCCAGCTTGTCTGGAAATTTTAAAATGAATTGTATGAGCTGTTTAATTAATGAATTAAGTCCGTTAACACCTCGTGTTCGACTCCGGCAACGGTCTCGGGTACAGGGTGTTACATTTAGTGGTATCAGAGCAAGTTTAGTCGGTTCTCGGACTAACCTAGCATGTGTAAAAGTTTAGCTATACATGCCACTGATTTGTGATAGTGTGATGTCTTCCGACGCGTATAAGTACCGTCTTATTTAGACAGGGTACTCTCCAACCGAGCTATGCCGACCATGTTCAATGTTATGTGAAGATATTTGAGTAAAATTATGATTATGATAAGTCTCGATTCAGAAAAGTATGAATAAAAGTTTATGATACATATGTGATAATATGTGAGATGAAAGTTCATGTTGTGATAAATATCCATATTTGCTTAATGCTCATATGATGTAGTGTATGTGGCTTACTTGATAAGATCAACGGAATAAATAGAAAGTAGTAGAGGTATGAATAAAGGTCATAATATTATGATACGAATGAAAATGTCCTTGTCTTGATTGGATGTCGAATGTTGATGAATGTTAATGGTATATAATTTTTTATGAGATAAAGGATTATAATGAATTGAACTTATCTATGTTAAATTGTTGGACTGAATTGTATGATTGTAATGATATGTACATGATGATGCACGAAATGAAAGTTGTGATTGTGATGCAAATATTTATGTTTGTTTGGCCTTATATAATGTCATGAGCATGAATTAATTTAATTAAATGAATGGATAAGTAAAGCTATCTAGAAAACATAGAATGTATGCATAAGTATATTGTCTAAACGGGACAATAGGAAAATTGGTGTAAGCCAACATGAATGAATGACATGATTTTGATGATGTTACTATGATGATGGAAGTTGTGTCATATGTGTATGTATAAGAAAGTCGAGTCAGAGGTCCTACAACCCCTCCCCCTTACCAAAGTGGTACTTATAATGGAATTTCATGAGATTTGTATTGAATAAGTTTTCGGTTGAGAACCCAAAGAGTTCAGTGATAGAATAATTATAAGTATGATCCGAGATTGAAAATGAGCTGATAAGTAAAGTCGAGCCGAAAGTATCGGATTGATATAAAGATTATTGGAATTATGCATCGTGTCAGTTAGAGAAGGAATTCTCTTTGGTAAATCGAATTACTCAAGTGCAAGGTCGAGAAAAGTGTAAATCGAAATTTATTCAGAACCGACATTCTTTAGTGAATGATTTAATATGAAATTTGTGACGGCAGAACTAGTTGGGGAAATGATATTTCAAATGTGAATTATCCGAGTGTGAGCGATTATGACCAGATGATTTAGCGATCTCTTTTGAGATGTTCTATGTGTTCACCCGTTCTCGTAAATATTTCTATGGCTATTGATCTTCGAAGAAATTCTTATTATATGGGAATGTCTTCTAATTTGGTGTTGGATGAAAGCATTGGTAGTCCTGACTGGTTTATAATTTATATTGCTCTATTTCATCGGGTATTCTATTTCATTTAAATCGATAAGAATTGATGATGTAATTCATATGATATTATGATTCTGCTTTCTTCTACTTGATGCTTCATCTGATATATATGTATGGGAAGATATATTGATCTTGTTATATTTGATTTCAGTGGGATTAAATAATGTTTTCTTTTGGACTTTCTTTCTTTGAAGAATTATCAGGGTATTCTGTATTTTCTCTATGAATTTGGTTTTCGATTCTCGGCATAGTATCGTATCTTGGGTTTCTTTATCCCGGATCTCTTTATTCGGATTTCTTTATTCGGTTTCTCTATCTTGGATTTCTTTATTCGGTTTTCTTATTATCTTTGTTCCATAATTTGTCAATTATGACTCATGTTCGAAGTACGTTCTTCAGCTCGTGATAATCATGTCAAATATGACTATACTTCTAATTTGATCTTGGTAATGTGGTGATTTTAGTATTGGGGTTTTTTCTAATTTTCGTGTAAGGATTTGACATCAGTAAAGGCATAGGTGATAAAAGCGCGAGTTTTAGTCGGTATGGTAAATTATTTATTTGAAAGATTTCATGTGACAATTATGTCGGATTATTTTCCCAAGTTTGATAATAGAATTTCATTTTGTATAGATCAAAGAGTAAATAGTTTGAACGAGAAGTCTATATTTATTAGAAAGAGTTGAATATTAGTTTAAGTCACTACGAATGATAAGGTTTCCATCTTGTGAAAGCTGAAAAGTTTATTACATGTTGTGAGTTGAATAGATGAGAATATTGGTAGCCAAGCGTCGAACTAGACTAGTCTACATTGAGCAAAGACTTCGACTTTCAAGAATGTATTGTTGTATGAATTGTGATGTGTTTCAAGACGGTGAGGTAATGTGATAGTTTAAAGCATCCGATGTTACATAAAATCGGAGTTGTTAAAGGGTTAAAGCCGAGCATTGGGATCTATCAAAATTATCCTTGTCAATGTTGATATTGGGATGGAAATGAGAAGGATTATTCTTGAGGCCATATCGAAGTATTTCTATGGCGGAAAGAGGAAAATGTGATGTATCCTATTGTTAAATGTTTGGCGAGATCTATAAATCACATCTCGATTGAATGAATTCCTACTCATCGATTCATGGAATTTTAGGTCTCTTTGATTGCGGATTTCTTGGAATTCGGTCTCCATTAAATCAAGTTGAGATCCGTGTTTTATGTCATGATATCATGGGAAATTGAGAAGGGTTGAAAATTTAAGAACAGTTGAGAGTTGAGACTGTAAGCTTTTAGATCATATGAGAAATTGAAGAGATGTATTGGAGGTACAGTCTAAGTGCAAGTTCTTGACACCAAATATGAGATTAAAAGTGAAGACCACTTTTTCGGTAAGATTTTTGGGACGAAAATCCTCGAAGGGGGAGAGTTGTAATATCCTAATTTTGGGCCTAGTCGGAATAGTGGTTTCGTGACCACAAAATCCGAGATATAAATAATTATTTTATGATTATTTTAAGGTCTATGATATGATTGCATGATTGTGTGAAAATTTCGTGAAGAAATTTTATGCATAAAGTGCTTAATTTGAAATTTGGGACTAAATTGAATAAATTGCAAAACTTGTGTTCTAGAAGTATTTTGCATAAAATTGAATTAGATTATTAATTAGAGGTCCTTAAAGAGTAATTTTACCAATTTCTAAGTCTATGGACAAAAATTGGACATGGATGGAATTTTTGGAAAGTTTAGTAGTAAGGGCATTTTAGTCATTTAGGGGTAAAATGAATTAAAATACAAAATTAAAAGCCAATTTTGCTCATCTTCAACCCCATGGCCGAATATAGCAAGGAGAAACCATGGCTAGGGTTTTTCAAGCTTCCAAGCTCGATTGTAAGTCCGTTCTAGCCTCGCTTTTAATGATTTTACGTTTTGGAGTCCCGTAGCTCGATTTAGCTTATGCTAGCAATAATTTAACCTAGGGTTTATATTTGGAAAAATACCCATAGGTGAAATTTGTGTATTTTGGTGTTTTATGATAGAATATGAGGTTTTAAATTATGTTAGACAACTTGTGCTACTCGGTTTTAAGTGAAAACGAGCAAAGGGCTTAATCGGTAAAAATACCTAATAGTCATAAGTACATGTTAGAGTGAGAATTTGATGTTGCCATAGAAGGGAAAAATGATCAGCATGTCATAAAACATAAGAAAATAGGCTGAATTTTAATTTACGAGCTTTGGGGCAAAAGTGTAAATATGCAAAAGTTTAGGGGCAAAATTGTAATTTTTCCAAAATATGATTTTGGGTCAATTTGAATAATGTGAGTCCTAATTAGACTTATTTTAATTGATAGAGCAAGGAAAACTAAAATTCGGGGTAAAATGGGGAAAATACCAAGTTGTGGACGAAATGGTAAAAATAGCCATTTTCGCATACGAGGTAAGTTCATATGTAAATGTTGGTAATATAGTTATTATTTTAAATGTTTTAATGTTTTTTAAATGATATGATAATTATTATGAAATACTATACTTGTGATAATTGTTTGATAATATGTCAAATTATGTGATATACTTGGAAAATGTGAAATACTACCGAGTATCGGTATCGGCATTCCGTAGAAGATGCTTGAGACACATGATTGGGAAAAGGTCCCGTTGAACCTCGTGAATGGATTAGGATACAAGTGACATGTCACTGGGATATTTGGGCATCCGAACTCGTTGAGTTGAGTCCGAGTTCACTTATGGATGCGAGCGTCCGAACTCGTTGAGTTGAGTCCGAGTTCACTTATGGATGCGAACGCCCGAGCTCGTTGAGTTGAGTCCGAGTTCACTTATGGGCGGGTTACATGGTAGCTTGGCTACATATGTGGCACTTATGTGCAAGTTATCCATGTATCCGAATTATATTCCGATGTGTTCAACGGGTAAAGTTCTACTCAAATGGAGGAATACTCAAGATGAAAGGGACGTATTGGTAAGTGTTGTGAAATGGATACTTTGAATGGTATGTACTTAACCCTCGGGTTGAAAACTCGATATAACAACAATATGGTAAGATGATAAATGAAAAGGTGATATGAATGTCTTGGTGATGATTATGCAAATGATGTTTTATGTTTGCTTATATGGTTATGTTACTTGCTATTTGCATGTGAGCTTACTAAGCATTTATGCTTACTCCTCCTTTTCATTCCTTGTAGTGTTGACAAGCCAGCTCGAAATCGGAAAGCGGTCGGAGGCACGCTCACACTATTCAGTATACCATCTTGGCATAATGGCTTGTATATTTTGAGTATGGCATGTATAGCATTATAATCGTTTTGTATATATGGTCTTATGATATGGTTATTGAGTGGTATGGAAATAGAAATGCTCGGTAATGATTAGCCATTGGAATGGCTAATCATGATCATATTTGGTATTATGTATGTCAAATTGCTAGCTAATCCATGGAAACCATGAAATAGGTAAAATTTACCATAAAATAGATTCAGACAGCAGCAGTGACGTGAGTTTGAAAAATCACTAAAAATAGTAGAAATGGAATTAAATAATGAATAAGTTATGGAATCGAAGCTTGATGAGTCTATTTTCATATGGAATAAGCGAAACAGGTATATGAGCTATATTTTATGAGATGTTTAAGTTTTCGTGAAACAGGGCCAGAGCGATTTCTGGATCCCCTTTTCTGAATTTGGAAATTCACCATAAATTTTACAAAGATAATTAGAAGTCATGATTTATATTTACAGATTCCTTATTGAGTCTAGTTTTATTAGAGATAAACGGCATAGTCATTGAAGCTCTGTACAGGGAGATATCTGAGTCGTAATACACAGAGGTCAGAGTAGTTGAACCCTGAAACAGGGGAGACTTTAACTAATAAACTGTACTAATTGGCCCAACTAAAAATTCTAGAAAAAAATTAGTAGATATATATATGAGTCTAGTTTCAGGAAAAATTTACGGAATTGGATTTCGAGTTTCGTAACTCGAGATATGATTTTTAAAGCGACTGTGATGCAGTTAGACAGCTTGTCTGGAAATTTTAAAATGAATTGTATGAGCTGTTTAATTAATGAATTAAGTCCGTTAACACCTCGTGTTCGACTCCGGAAACGGTCTCGGGTACGGGGTGTTACAGGTTTAACATGGCCTAGACACACAGGCGTGTCTACGGGCCATGTGTGGCACACGGGCTAGCAAATGGGTGTGTGGCCAGTCGTGTGACCCTAGACAATAACCCATCTAGATTTCCCACGGCCAAGGCACATGGGCGTGTCTCCATCCGTGTGGTGTAAGTCAGTATGTATGCCCTTTTTTCACATGGCGTGTCTAGTGGCCGTGTGAGGCTCACAGGCTGTTCACACGGACGTGTGGCCCTTAAATGTGTAACAGTCTAGTTTTGACTCCAGTCAAAATAGTGGTTTCGAGACCACATATCTGAGTCAGAAAAATATTTTAATATTATTTTTCTTGTTTATAGTATGTGATCAAGTATGTGTGGAAGTTTCATATGAAAATTTGATCGTTTGTGTGCTCAATTTGATAAAAGGACTTAATCGTAGAAAATGCAAAAGTGGCCTTCTATTTGATTAAGTGCGGAATAGATTTGTCTTATTAAATGTGAGGTCCTTAAAATGTAATTAGACCTTTGTATTTATGAATTGACAATGTTGGACATTACTTAGTGGATTTTAAATGAAATGAAAAAGGTTATATTAGTAAATTATGTATTAATGTTATTATAATTAAAATCAAAGTTAAATTTTAGTTTATTTTCTTTCTTGTTGGCCAATTATATCAAAAGAAAAAGAAAGAAAATATCAAGCTAGGGTTTGGCACTAATCTTGGCTAACTGAGGTATGATTTTTTATCAGTTTTTAATAAGTTTTACGTTTCTGTAATCGTTGCTTCGTATACTATCGAACCCATGCCTCAATTTTTAATTTTGGTGATGATTTTGAAATGTGCCATTGATGAAACTATGAGTTTTGTGATGTTAGTTGATAAATTATGGAAGCTTGATGTTGGGTTTAAATGTTTTGTTTTTGGATTTTTGATGAAATTGAGTAATTTGGGCTAAATTGTGAAAATATTATTTTGAGGGACTAAAATGTGAAATAGGGACAGAAGTGTCGAATGTGAAAATGTGAGGGCTGGTTTGCAAAATGCCCTAATTGTGTGTATATGGATTGTTTTGAATGATTTGGTGAATAAAAGGGTTAATTTTGAATACATATAGATCAAGAAAAGAGGAATTCTGATTTAGACCGAGGGAAGTCGAAGATTGTAGAAAAAATGTTCAAGTCGGCAACTTTGATGTTAAATGATGTTGAAGCTATGTTTTAATGCGATGGTAATGCATAAATTGTATAGATATTTGATTACGTTCTGAGCATAATGATATTCGACTATGCTTAGCACTAAGTGTGTGGTTTATTATAGCTTCGGCTACAAATGGCACTAAGTGTGCGAGTTGGCATAGATTTGGCTATATAAGGCACTAAGTGTGCGATATCGACTTAGTTTCGGTTAATTGAGATAGCACTAAGTGTGTGGAAATCGTTCTAGTGTCGGCTAATCTTTAAGCAGTAAGTGTGTGAATGTTTAAAGCAGTGGCGATCTTTGGTAAGTGTTAAAGTATTCGAACAAGAGGTGAGATTCAAAATGAATGAATATGAAAATTTTTAGGTAAGTATGATACCTATGTGGTAGATGACATTATGTTTATAAAGCTCATTGAATTTGTAAAAACTCATGGATTGAGTTGGTATATATTGGATATATGAATTGAGAAATTATAAATACTTAAGTGTTGATGATTTATGTTTTATATACTGTTGATGTTTTTAGTACGAACTTACTAAGCTTTTCAAAGCTTACTTTGTGTGCATGTATGAATTGTTTTATAGATATCGAAGCTACCACAAGCTCGGGGACCATCAAGGATCATCACCATACTATCGAACTCATTTTGGTACTTTTGAAAATGTAAATATTTTTAAGTATGGCATGTATAGGCTAGAATGTCTATGTATTTAAGCGTTGATATGTATATATGTTATGCCATGAGAGTTGGCTAGCAAATGGAATGTTTTGTGCTTAGTTTTGGTAAATGGTTTGTGATGCCAAATTGTGTATGTTTGTAATGGCTATATAGCCCTGTATGTGGTGGTCATTTTGAAATGCCTGGTTGAGGAAATGGTAACTTTAGGCATGAGTTAGAATGTGCTATAAGTGAGCTATGAAATGAGCATTTTGGCATGTTTTTTGAATAAGAATTTTAATGTGTTTTGGTATGGATTTGAATAGGTCATTGAATGGTGATGATTTAGTTATAATGAAGCATGAGTTAAGCATGGAATTGGCTGAAAATTTTGGTATAAATGTTGTTTAATATTGCTTGTAGGAATGACGCAAAAAGGGGTGGCAAGATGGCTTAAACCAAGCCTGTATTGTTCCACACGGTTAGGGAACATGGGAATGCCTTATGGCCGTGTATGCAAAGCAGTAACCTCTTAAGATCACACGGTTAAGACACATGGGCGTGTCATATGGCCGTGGGCTCAAGTCAGTAGCTAGCTAAGTATCAGAACGGCCATAGTACATGGGCATGTCTGTTGGCTGTGGGTGAAAGTCAGCATGTATGCATTGTTTTGGCACGGCTGGTCCACATAGGCGTGTCTGGTGCCCGTGTGAGGCGCACAGCCTGGTTACACAGGCGTGTGACCTCAACAGAATTGAAAATTTTGCTAAGTTCTAAAAAGTCTGGGTGGATTCGTTTTAGTGCCGTCCTTTTCTAAATGTGTGTCTTAGGTTTCGGAGACCTCCATAAGGGACAAATTGTTGATTCACTTATGCATTAATACTAAGTGATATATGTGATTCTATATTGATCTGTAATGTTCTGTTTGTCTAGTAATGCTCCTTTTCTATTCCAATGACGGTTACGGGATAGGGGTGTTACATTTTGTTGGTATCAGAGCTATAGTTTAGTCAGTTCTAGGGCTTCTATAGCATTTGTGAGTCTAGCTATATATGCCATATTAATGAACTACAATAGTATGATGAATTCTGACATTGAAATATGCTTTTATATAGCAAATAGTTCCCGATAGAGCTGTAGCTGATGATGTTGAAAGCAATACGCCTTCTCCCGCGCAAGGGATGGTGCAAGTTGATTCTCGACCGACTACGAGTAGCCGTGATGGTGAGGCTAAACAAGCCTTCTATCAGATGATGAATGATTGGTTCACCCAATATATTAGAACCAATCCGGCTATACAACAACCTCCACCCCCGGTTAATCCTCCTCAAACTTCTGTTATGGCACAAGTGAATCCGATACAGTTGAGTAGACCACCAGTTGATAAGATTAGAAAATATGGGGCTGAAGAGTTTAGAGCTACAACAAGTGATGATGCCGAAAAAGCTGAGTTCCGGTTAGAGAATACGATAAGAGTGTTTGATGAATTGTCTTTGAATCCTAATGAATGTATAAAATGTGATGTTTCCCTCTTGAGAGATATGACGTATCATTGGTGGAAAACTTTGACATCTGTAGTTTCGAGTGAATGAGTTACATGAGATTTCTTTCAATCTGAATTTTAGAAGAAGTATATCAGTCAAAGATTTATTGATCAGAAACGCAAAGAGTTTTTCGAGCTCAAGCAAGGTCGTATGTCTGTTTCAGAATACGAGCGAGAATTTGTAGGGTTGAGTCAGTATGCCCGCGAATGTCTATCTTCAAAAGCAATAATGTTCAAGAGATTTGAAGACGGTTTGAACGAAGATATTCGTTTGCTAGTTGGTATCCTAGAAATCAAAGAATTTGTGGTGCTTGTTGAATGAGCATGTAAAGTGGAAAATCTTGGGAAAGAGAAAAAAAAGGCTAATTTTGAGGCTAGAGAGGTACAAAAGAGATCATCAGGCAAATCATTTCAATCTGGATCCAAGAAGTTTAGAGATGATAGTAGTCATTCAAAGGATATTATGGGACATTCGAATAGAGATTGTGATAGATCGCAATCAAATTCAAATCTTCAGCCACGTCTGTTGCTAGTGTTTATAATGCAAAGAATGAAAGGCCTGAATGTGATCAATGTAGAAGACGACACCTTGGTGAATACTGGGGAAAAAGTAATAACTGAGCTTGTTATAGTTGTGGTTCAAGAAATCATTTTATAAAAGATTGTCCAGATTTAGCTGAAAAAGATAAAGTTCAGAATCCAAGGTAGAGTGGTAATGTTTCTCGAGGTAGACCTTCCAGAAAGTTGGGAAATGTAAGCGGTAGTTAGAGAGGAACGAATGACACAGTTGTGAGATCTGAGGCTCGTGCACCTGCCAGAGCCTATGCTATTCGAGCTCGTAAGGAAGCTTCATCACCGGATATGATTACGGATACATTTACTCTCTATGATACTTCTATGATTTCTTTGATAGATCCTGGATCAACACATTCGTATATATGCATGAACTTAGTGAACAGTAAGACTTTGCCTGTAGAGTCTACTGAATTTGTAATTAAAGTTTCGAACCCCCTAGGCAAATGTGTTCTATTGATAAAGTCTGCAAGAATTGTTCGTTAATGTTTCGAGATAATTGTTTTCCTGCTGACCTGATGCTATTACCTTTTGATGAGTTTGATATAATTTTGGGTATGGATTGGTTAACTTTGCATAATGCTGTAGTGAACTGCAAACGGAAAACTATTGATTTGAAATGCAAGAATGATGAGATAGTTAGAATTGAATCTAATGATTTGAATAGATTACCGGCTGTAATATCTTCGATGAAAGCTTTGAGTATTTTGAGAAACGGTTGTGTAGCTTATTTTGCATATGTGATTG
This sequence comes from Gossypium arboreum, assembly GCF_025698485.1. NCBI lineage: Eukaryota > Viridiplantae > Streptophyta > Magnoliopsida > Malvales > Malvaceae > Gossypium > Gossypium arboreum. Next base: position 21,970,424 of record NC_069078.1, on the reverse strand, counting down.
ATTCAAGAGTGTTAGAAAAGAAAGTTGAATCTATGCCGGTTGTCTACGAGTTCCCTGATGTGTTTCCTAAATAACTTTCAGGATTACCTCCAGACAGAGAGGTAGAATTTGGCATTGAATTGGTACCTGGTACTACTCTGGTTTTGATAGATCCATACCGAATGGCTCCGGCTATACTAAAAGAATTAAAGTCTCAATTGTAAGAGTTGACTGATCAGGTATTTGTTAGACTGAGTTTCTCACCTTGGGGTGCTCCGTTTCTATTTGTGAAAAAGAGAGACAGTATGATGAGAATGTGTATAGATTATCTTTAGTTGAATAAAGTGACTGTCAAGAATAAGTATCCCTTGCCTCAAATTGATGATTTGTTTGATCAGTTGAAAGGAGCTGCTGTGTTTTTGAAAATAGATTTGAGATCAGGCTATTATCAACTGCGAGTTAAAGACTCAGATATTTCAAAGATTGCTTTCAGAACGAGCTATAACCACTATGAATTTTTAGTCATGCCTTTTAGATTGACTAATTCACCTGCTATCTTTATCGATTTTATGAATAGAATTTTCAGACTGTATTTACATCAATGTTGTGGTATTCATTGATGATATATTGATTTATTCACGTGCTGAATCTGAGCATGTCGAACATCTGACAATAGTGCTATAGACTCTGTAAGATAAACAATTGTATGAAAAAGTCAGTAAATGTGAATTCTGGTTGTGAGAAGTTAGTTTCTTTGGTCATATTGTATCAGCCTCCGGTATTTGAGTTGATTCGAGCAAAATTTCAGCTATTTTGGATTGGAAACCTTCGAGGAATGTATCTGAAGTTTGTAGTTTTCTGGGACTTTCTGGTTACTATAGAAGATTCGTAAAAGATTTCACGATGATCGCGACTCCGTTGACAAAACTGTTCCAGAAAGATGTGAAGTTTGAGTGGTTTGAAAAGTATTAGAACAGCTTTGATAAGTTAAAAGCTTTATTGACTGAAGCTCCGATTTTAGTACAACCTGAATCGGGTAAAGAATTTATGATTTATAGTGATGCTTCGTTGATTGGTTTGGGATGTGTTCTAATGCAAGAAGGAAAAGTTGTTGCTTATGCTTTGAGATAGTTGAAGCCGCATGAAAAGAACTATCCGACTCACGACCTTGAGTTAGCTGCTATTGTGTTTGCCTTGAAGATCTGGCGTCACTATCTGTTTGGTGAGAAATGTCACGTGTTTTCTGATTATAAAAGTCTAAAGTATTTAATGACGCAAAAAGATTTGAATCTATGACAGAGAAGATGGTTAGAACTGCTAAAAGACTACGAACTTGTGATTGATTATCACCCAGGAAAAGCAAATGTTGTTGCTGATGCTTTGAGTCGAAAATCGTTATTTGCTTTGCGTGCAATGAATGCTCATTTAGTTCCGTCTAATTATGGTTCAGTTTTAGCTGAATTAAAAGTGAGACCTTTATTCTTAAAACAGATTATCAAAGCTCAGAAGGTTGATACTGAATTAATAGCAAAACAAACTCAGTGTAATTCTGATTTTGATTTTGAATTCTGAATAGATGTTGATGACTTTCTAAGATTCAGAAATAGAGTTTGTGATCCAAGAAATTCAGAGTTAATTTAGACGATTTTGAATGGAGCTCACAGTAGTAGATTTTCTGTATATCCGGGAAGTACAAAAATGTGTAATGATTTGAAACAAGTACACTGGTGGCCTGGAATGAAAATAGATATTTCTGATTTTGTTTCGAGATGTTTAATCTGTCAGCATGTTAAAGCTGAGCATCAGTTGTCATCTGGTTTGTTACAACTGATTATGATTCTTGAGTTGAAGTAGGATCGAGTAACCATGGATTTTGTTTTGGGTTTGCCTCTGTCTCTGAGAAAGAAAGACACAATTTGGGTTGTAGTTGATCTTTGACGAAATCAACTCATTTTATTCCAATTCGATTGGATTACTCACTCGATAAATTAGCTGAGTTATACATTTCTGATATAGTGAGATTGCATGGTGTGCCATTGTCTATAGTGTCAGACAGGGATCCGAGATTCACGTCACGACTTTGGAAAAAGTTGCAAGATGCTCTAGGTACTAAATTGCACTTTAGCAGTACTTTTTCATCCACAAACGGACGGTCAATCTGAGCGGATTATTCAGATACTTGGAGATATGTTAAGATGTTGCATTCTTGAGTTTGAAGGTACGTGGGAACAATATCTACCTTTGATTGAATTTGCTTATAACAACAATTTTCAATCGAATATTAAAATGGCACTATACGAAGCTTTATATGGTGGCAAATTCCGTACACCTTTGAATTGGACAGAGCTCAGCAAAAATAAAATTCACGGGGCTGATTTGATAAAAGAAACCGAACATAAAGTGAAAGTGATCCGAGATAGTTTGAAAGCAGCTTCTGATCGTCAGAAATCATATGCAGACTTGAAAAGAAAAGATATTGAATTTAAGATCGGTGACAAAGTGTTCAGTTTAGTAGAAAAGGCAAGTTGTGTCTGAGGTTCATCGGACCGTATGAGATTATCGAGTGTATATAGCATATAGATTGTTGTTATCACCAGCGTTAGAAAAGATTCACAATTTGTTTCATGTATCGATGCTTTGATATACAGATCTGATCCATCGCATGTAGTTTCATCATCTGAGATAGAAATTCAGCCTGATATGAATTACGAAGAAAAGCTGATCTGTATTTCAGCTCGTGAGGTTAAAGAGTTGCGAAATAAGAAAATTCCTTTAGTAAAATTATTGTGGCATCGTCATGGCACTGAAGAAGCTACGTGGGAGCCTGAGGATTCTATAAGGCAGCAATATCTGACTATGTTTAACGGTAAGATTTTCGGGGACGAAAATCCCTATGGGGGGAGAATTGTAACAGTCCATTTTTGAACCTAGTCAAAATAGTGGTTTCGGGACCATATATCCAAGTCAAAAAATATTTTAATATTATTTTTCATGTTTATAGTATGTGATCAAGCATGTTTGGAAGTTTCATATGAAAATATGATCGCTTGTGTGCTCAATTTGATAAAAGGACTTAATCGCAGAAAATGCAAAAGTGGCCTTCTATTTGATTAAGTGTCAAATTGATTTGTCTTATTAAATGTGAGGTCCTTAAAATGTAATTAGACCTTTGTATTTATGAATGGAAAATGTTGGACATTACTTAGTGGATTTTAAATTCCATGTCTCTTGATCTTAGATACTATATTTGACGATCTATCTCTATTAGACAATCGCTGGACTTGCCCATCACGGCATGAGAGGAGTTACCCCCAGTAATGTTTGATTGATAACCGCATCTCCTGTCTATCATTGAAGAACAGAAGGAAAAGAAGAGAGAAAGACTAGGACTTTCTTTGCGAGAACATGAACCCTGGTTCCCCTCTGTCACATGTATTAATGTTATATTAGTAAATTATGTATTAACGTTATTATAATTAAAATCAAAGTTAAATTTTAGTTTATTTTCTTTCTTGTTGGCCGATTATATCAAAAAAAGAAAGAAAATATCAAGCTAGGGTTCAACACTAATCTTGGCTAATTGAGGTATGATTTTTGATCGGTTTTTGATAATTTCTACGTTTCTGTAATCGTTGCTTTGTATACTATCAAACCCATGCCTCAATTTTTAATTTTGGTGCTGATTTTGAATTGTGCCATTGATGAAACTATAAGTTTTGTGATGTTAGTTGATAAATTATGGAAGCTTGATGTTGGGTTTAAATGTTTTGTTTTTGGATTTTTGATGAAATTGAGTAATTTGGGCTAAATTGTGAAAATATTATTTTGAGGGACTAAAATGTGAAATAGGGACTAAAGTGTCGAATGTGAAAATTTGAGGGCTAGTTTGCAAAATGCCCTAATTGTGTGTATTGGATTGTTTTGAATGATTTGGTGAATAAAAGGGTTAATTTTGGATACATATAGATTAAGAAAAGAGGAATTCTGATTTATACCGAGGGAAGTCAAAGATTGTAGAATAAATGTTCAAGTCGACAACTTTGAGTACGAGGTAAGTTCGTACGTAATAAATGATGTTAAAGCTATGTTTTAATGCGATGGTAATTCATAAATTGTATAGATATTTGATTACGTTCTGAGCATAATGATTTAGCACTAAGTGTGTGGTTTATTATAGCTTCGGCTACAAATGGCACTAAGTGTGCGAGTTGGCATAGATTCGGCTATATAAGGCACTAAGTGTGCGATACTGACTTAGTTTCGGTTAATTGAGATAGCACTAAGTGTACAGAAATCGTTCTAGTGTCGACTAATCTTTAAGCACTAAGTGTGCGAATGTTTAAAGCAGTGGCGATCTTTGGTAAGTGTTAAAGTATTCGAACAAGAGGTGAGATTGAAAATGAATGAATATGAAAATGTTCAGGTAAGTATGATACCTATGTGGTAGATGACATTATGTTTATAAAGCTCATTGAATTTGTAGAAACTCATGGATTGAGTTGGTATAGATTGGATATATGTATTGAGAAATTATAAATACTTAAGTGTTGATGATTTTTGTTTTATATACTGTTGATGTTTTTAGTACGAACTTACTAAGCTTTTAAAAGCTTACTTTGTGTGGATGTTTGAATTTTTTTATAGATATCGAAGCTACCACAAGCTCGGGGACCATCAAGGATCATCACCATACTATTGAACTCATTTTGGTACTTTTGAAAATGTAAATATTTTTAAGTATGGCATGTATATGATAGAATGTCTATGTATTTAAGCGTTGATATGTATATATGTTATGCCATGAGAGTTGGCTAGCAAATGGAATGTTTTGTGCTTAGTTTTGATAAATGGTTTGTGATGCCAAATTGTGTATGCTTGTAATGGTTTTATAGCCCTGTATGTGGTGGTCATTTTGAAATATGCCAAGTTGAGGAAATGGTGAGTATAAGCATGAGTTAGAAGGTGCTATAAGTGAGCTATGAAATGAGTATTTTGGCATGTTGTTGTAATAAGAATTTTACTGGGTTTTGGTATGGATTTGAATAGGTCATTGAATGGTGATGATTTAGTTATAATGAAGCATGTGTTGAGTATGAAATTGGCTTAAAATTGTAGTATAAATGTTGTTTAATATTGCTTGTAGGAATGACCCAAAAAGGGGTGGCAAGATGGCTTAAACCAAGCCTGCATTGTACCACACGGTCAGGGAACACGGGCGTGTCTTGTGGCCATGTATGGAAATCGAGAACCTCTTAAGATCACACGGTTAAGACACATGGGTGTGCCATATGGCCGTGGGCTTAAGTCAGTAGCCAGCTAAGTATCACACGACTATAGTACACGGGGTTGTCTATTGGCCGTGGGTGAAAGTCAGTATGCACGCTTTGTTTTGGCATGACTGGTTCACATAGGTGTGTCTGGTGCCTGTGTGAGGCACACGGCTTGGGCACATGGGGGTGTGACCTCAACAGAATTGAAAATTTTGCTAAGTTTTGAAAATTCTGGGTGGATTCGGTTTAGTCCCGACCTTTTCTAAATGTATATCTTAGGTTTTAGAGACCACCATAAGGGACGAATTGTTGATTCACTTATGCATTAATACTATGTGATATCTGTGATTCTATATTGATCTGTAATGTTTTGTCTATCTGGTAATGCTCCTTTCCTATTCCGGCGACGGTTACGGGATAGGGGTGTTACAAAATGTATGAAAATTTTTTAAGTTTCTCAAAGTGTGCAAATGTTATCGGTTTAGTACTGAGCCACTTTTGAACATGTTTTAAGGTTTTATAGGACCTTATAGGGGACAATGTGGATGTGTGAATGGATTTTGATTATGAATGCTTAAATGTATGTGTATTATCCAGTAATACCTCTAACCCTATTCGAGCAACGGATACGGGTGAGGGGTGTTACATTTATTGGTATCAAAGCTACGATTTAGTCAATTCTAGGACTAAAGTAGCGTGTGAGAGTCTAGATATATATGCCATATATATAAACTGCAATAGTGTGATGATTCCTAACAGTTAACATGTGTTTTTCATTTAGTAAATGGATCTCAAACGAACAATATTTGATGATGTTGAAAGTAATACGCCCGCTCCCGCTCAAGGGCAGCGCTGGCTGATTCTAGGCCGATCTCAAGTAGTCAAGGGGGAGAGGCTAAACAAGCCTTCTTGCAAATGATGAATGAGTGATTCACGGAGTTCGTTCGAATGAATCCGGCTGCTCAACAACCTCCACCCCTGCCTATTCCTCAACAAATCCCAACTGTGCCGCAAGTGATAGATTCTATTCATTTGAGTAAGCCGCTAGTGGATAAGATACATAAACATGGTACTGAGGAGTTCCGGGCTACCGTTGATGATGGTGCTGAGAGAGCTGAGTTCTGGCTTGAGAACACGATCAGAGTATTCGATGAGTTGTCTTATACTCCTGATGAATGTATCAAATGTGTGGTATCTTTGCTAAGAGATAATGCATATTATTGGTGGAAAACGTTGACATCGGTAGTTCCTAAAGAACCGGTTACTTGGGAGTTCTTTCAATTCGAATTCCAAAAGAAGTACATATCAGCAATTTCTCAATTAGAAACCTAAAGAGTTTCTAGGCTTGAAACAAGACCGAATGACTGTTATTGAGTACGAAAAAGATTTCGTACGTTTAAGCAAGTATGCTTGGGAATATGTTTCTGCTTAGGAGATCATGAGTAAAAGGTTCATTGATGGACTGAATGAGGATATAAAATTGTTAGTTGGGATTCCTGAATTGGAAGAATTCGTCAATTTGGTTGAAAGGGCTTGTAAATCCATGGATCTCAATAAGTAAAAGAGAAAAGCTAATTTTGAAGCAAGAGATTCACGAAAGGGATGAACTAGTAAATCTTATCAGTCTACATCGAAGAAATTTTGAGACTCGTTTAATCATTCTAATGCATCTGTGGGACATTCAATTAGGGACTGTGAAAAGCAACCTGTGAGTTCTAAGGCTCAAGCTACATCTATTGTCAGTGTTGGTAGTGTGAGACAAAACCGACCTGAGTGTAGACATTGTGGAAAATGGCATATTGTTGATTGTAGATTGAATGATCAGGCTTGTTTTTAATGTGGATCACTAGATCATTTTATTCATAATTGTCCTGAGTTGGCTGAGCAAGATACTATACAAAAAACACTGTCGCTAAAGGTAGACCACTCAGAAATACTGCTAATGTGAGTGGTAGTCAGAGAATGACTAAAAACTCTACTGTGAGGTCTGAAGCCAGAGCACCTGCACGAGCCTACGCTATTCACGCTCGTAAAGAAGCATCATCTACAGATGTTACCACCGGTACTTTTACTCTTTATGATACTAAATTTATTGCATTGATAGATCCAAGACTAACTCTGTAATACCCCTTACCCGTGTTCGATGCCGGGACAGGGTACGAGGCATTACTAGACTTAAACGCAATCAATAATGCAAACTCGGCCATAAAATTTCATTCATATTTCGAAATATTCAATCATATGTACATAGTCCCTTATTTGGGTCTACGAAACTCAAATCATACTTTAGAAGGGGTTCGAGACTAAACCGAGAACCTCCGAAAGTTTTACATCACTTAATTTTTTTTCATGTTTTGGAGAGTCACACGCCCGTATGGGTAGGCTGTGCAGTCTCACACGCCCGTGTGGCTGTGGACAGGCTCGTGTCTTCAACCCATGTAACTCTTTGTTTCTGACGTTAGCAAACAAATAAGGGTCACACGGCCAAGTCACACGCCTGTGTGCTAGACCGTGTCTTCCACACAGTTGAGACACACAGCCCTGTCTCTGCCCGTGTGGCCAACACATAGGCTATTTTCCAAGCCTTTTTGTCACCCTTTACATGCACACACACAAACATGGATCCAGAAGCATACAACACCCTCAATTATGATGCAGACATTTCATTTACTTATCAACATACATATGTTACACATTCTCACATTAAATCAAGTTTAGACACACTATATCTTATTCATTTGGCTTTATCAAATACCTTACCACTTATACCTTTATACCATAGTTATCTTCATGTCTATTTAATTCCAACTTATCATCAAGCATAACCTTCTAGCCAAGTCATAACTTTATATAGTGTCTACATTTCACATGCATAAAACAATATGCTTGACTAAGACATTCTACACCAATTCCATATTCAATTTAACATATTACTATTTCTCACTTTATACCATTGTACCATGGTTACCAAACTATCCATCAAACGTCCATATTCAAGGCATTATCATTTTATTTCTACATTACACATTTAATTCATGGTAATGACCACCTCGATTGGTCATAAAACATGCATTCAACACACATGACATATTACCAACCATGCATGGTAAACAGGCATATTCACATCATAATTATTAGACACAACATGAATAGCTAGATTTAAAAGTCATAATCAATAGCTCAATATAGGCCAATACATTTGGCCAAATTATAATAACACATGTTATAAAACTAGGTCCCTATACATGCCACTCACTCGACATTTCTAACTTATGTATAAATACTCCAAAGGTATTGGCTTGATAGTGTGATGCTGCCTCCGACGACTCCAACCCCGAGCCGACCTAAGAACACTAAGGAATGGAAAGGAGGGAGTAAGCTTTACGCTTAGTAAGCTCGCATGAAAAATAATAAGTAATGTATTAACATGCTATTTTCAAATTCTTTCTATTTATTCAAAGTCTAGTCAAGTTGTTTTCTCGAGTCGTAGTGATTAAATTATTTATATCTGGAGCTATGGAACTCCAAATTAAGATCCGTTAATTTTCACTAAAACTAGACTAACATATCTTGTTACCATAAAAGTTTTAGAAATTTTTGGTCTAGAAAATAAGTACATTTTATTATTCAAATTCTCCCCTATTTTACTATTTGACAGTTTCGGCCCCTCTGCACTAAAAATTAATTAAATCTTTGTACAAGATTCGGATAATGTTCTTGTTTATTTTTTTTTCGAAAATAGACTCATTAAGGATTTTAAGCATATAAATTATAACCAATAGTTATTTTTGTACAATTTTTAATTATTTTCCCAAATCAGAACAAGGGATTTTGAAATCTTTCTGACTCTGTCTCACAAAAATTCAACTATCTCATAATATGAAATTCTTTTGCTTACACTGTTTTCTTTATATGAAAATAGACTCAATAAGATTTTATTTCATTTCTTATTCAACTTATAATTCGATTTCCACCATTTTTGGTGATTTTTCAAAGTCACACAACTGCTGCTGTCCAAAACTATTTTATTACTAAATTTCGCTCTTTCATGTTTTCTTTGTAGTAACTTTCATTATAACACTTACTCCATATCAATCTTACCAAAGTTCGATCACATATCGAGCGCGTTACTCATACATTTACACACACGAACCTTCACTTATTCATTACATGGTCATGTTCATATGTATTTTCACTTAGCAAATTTCCCGTTGAACTCATCGGAATAATAACAGATACTCGGTGGCCTGTACATATTACCACCCTTGTAGCCGAACCTCTCTGGTACGCATAGTAGCCTGCACTTAGTACTACACTTGCGACCTAATAATCTAGTACACGTAGTAGCCTGCACTTAGTACTACACACGTGACCTAACCATCTGATACATGTAGTAGCCTGCACTTAGTACTACACACGTGATCGAAGCTATCGGGTACGCATAGTAGCTTGTACTTAGTACTACACATGCGACCTAACAATCTGGTACACATAGTAGCCTGCACTTAGTACTACACACGTGACCTAAAACCCACATAGTAGCCTGCACATAGTACTACACATGATTCTCACAACGGATCATTCGTATCTTTTCTATTCCAAAGGTCCAACCGGGAAATTCTTCACTTTTCAACATTTTACTAATTCATTCTTAGTCAATTTCAATTCGTAATTTACATTAAATGATCATTCTATAGGCATCTACATCTCATATAATAACAATAGATAATAACATAAAAAAAATAACGGATATATTATTTACATACAAACTTACTCGTTTCAAAGAAATATCATGTTTCATCAAATTTCCATTATATTCAATCATCCAATCACATGTTATCGACATTTGAGCTATCGATTACTTCATGGGTACATCACGTTCCCATACACAATATCATTAACATATAAATCAATACAACCATAGCAAAATAGATTTCAAGTGTAACAACAATAACTATTTAATCACATGAACTTACTTGCTGAAATCTCGTCGGGTACAATCGTGTAGCAATTTACACAACTCATGTAATAGTAATTTAACATTCATCACATTTTCCACATCATATTCATCATCCATAAATTCTTCTAATATATTAAATCATACATTTTATGCCATAATAACAGATAATTACAATTCAAGCATGATATTGCATTATTATTACCATACGAACTTACCTCGGGACGAAAATAGCAAAAAGGAACCTAACCATCGATTTTTTATTTTTCACCCGATCTAGGTCCAATCCTTGTTTTCCTTGATCTATAATATCACATTTAGTCTAATTATTAGTCACATTATTTAATTTGATCCAAAAACCATATTTTGTAAAAATTACATTTTTGCCCCTAAACTTTGTCGAAGTTACACTTTTGACCCTCGGCTCATAAAGTGATTTTTATTAAATTTTCTCCCTCTAGAGGCCTAGTCGAACCATTTTCATAATTATGGCAAACTACAATTCTCATCAAAGCACCCTTTTATACCACTTTTATAACTTTTACAAAATGGTCCTTTCGGACGTTTTCATCGAAAATTGCTTAGTAAAAGTCGTTTATTTAACACCCAACACTCATTTTCTACCATTAGACATCAAAATTAATGCATGTCACAAATGAATCAATAAACATGAACCCTAGCTCAAATTAATGGTAGAAACAGATAGATCTTGTTACAGGGATTGCAAAAACGTAAAAATCATTAAAAACGAGGCTAGAACAAACTGAAAACCGAGCTTGGAAGCTTGAAAAACCCTAGCCATGGTTTATCCATGCAATTTTAGGCCAATATGTTGAAGATGGACAAATATTGGCTTTTAATTTTTTTAATTCATCTTAATAACTAAATGACCAATATACGCTTAATGAAAAACTTTGGAAACATGCCTATCCATGTCCATTTTTGTCCACCAACTTAACCAATGATCTAATTACCATATAAGGACCTCCAATTTAAGTTTCATAACAATTGGACACCTCTAGCATGTAGAACTCAACTTTTTCACTTTTTACAATTTAGTCCTTTTAAGTAAATTGCGTGCCCAAACGTCAAAATTTTTAAACGAAATTTTCACAATCATTCTGTGAAATTTTAGACCATAAAAATATTATAAAAATAAAATTTTCCTCATCAGATTTGTGGTCCTGAAACCACTGTTCTGACTAGGCCCAAAATTGGGATGTTACAAACTCATTTGTATATATGTGTGAATTTAGTATCCAGTAAGACTTTTCCTGTAGTGTGTACTGAATTTGTGATTAGTGTATCGAACCCCTTAGGCAAGTGTGTGTTGGTTGATAAAATGTGCAAGAACTGTCCATTGATGATTCGAGATCTCTATTTTCTAGCCGATCTGATGTTGTTACCATTTGATGAATTTGATATAATTCTGGGTCTGGATTGGCTAACGCTGCATGATGCTATTGTGAATTGTAAACGAAAGATGATTCATCTGAGATGTCAAAATAATGAGATTATCCGAATTGAGTCAAATGATTTGAATGGTTTACCAGCAGTAATTTCATCGATGTTAGCTCAAAAATATGTGAGAAAGGGTTGCGAAGCTTATTTTGCTTATGTGCTTGATACGAAAGTGACTGAAAAGAAGATTAAATCAGTGTCAGTTATGTGTGACTATCCAAATGTGTTTCCCGAAGAGTTACTGGGTTTACCACTGATCCCAGAGGTTGATTTTAGCATTGAGTTAGTGCCAGGAACTACGCCGATATCGATAGCTCCATGTAGAATGACACCGACAGAGTTAAAAGAATTGAAAGCCTAGTTACAAGAGTTGACGGATAGAGGTTTTGCTAGACCAAGTTTCTCACCCTTGGGTACTCCCGTATTGTTTGTGAAAAAGAAAGATGGCACGATCAGAATGTGTATAGATTACTGACATCTTAACAAAGTGATGATCAAGAATAAATATCCTCTACCCAGAATAGATGATTTGTTTGATCAATTGAAAAGGACTACAATGTTTTCAAAGATAGATTTGAGATTGGGTTATTATCAGTTGAGAGTTAAAGACTCTGACATGCCGAAAACTGCATTTAGAATGAGGTATGGCCATTATGAATTCTTATTTATGCCTTTTGGACTAACGAATGCACCTGCTGTCTTTATGGATTTAACGAACTAGATTTTCAGACCGTATTTAGTTAGATTTGTTGTTGTATTATTGATGACATATTGATATATTCACGAGATGAAGCAGAGCATACCGAGCATTTGAGAATTAAATTACAGACTTTACATGTTAAGCAGTTATATGCAAAGTTCAGTAAATGTGAATTCTGGTTGCATGAGGTTGAGTTTCTGGGGTATATTGTGTCAGCATCAGGTATTCAAGTCGATCTGAGTAAGATATATGCAATTATAGATTGGAAACCTTCGAGAAATGTATCCGAAGTCCGTAGCTTCCTAGGACTTACAGGTTATTATAGACGATTTGTGAAAGGCTTTTTGATGATTGCAACTCCGTTGATGAGATTGCTTCAGAAAGATGTAAAGTTTGAATGGTCCGAGAAATGTCAGAAAAGTTTTGATCAATTGAAAGCTCTTTTAACTGAAGCTCAAATGTTAGTACAGCTAGAATCGGGTAAAGAATTTGTGGTCTATAGTGATGCATCATTGAATCGTATGGACTGCGTTTTGTTGTAAGAAGGAAAAGTCATAGCTTATGCCTCGAGATAGTTGAAGCCACACGAAAAGAATTACCTGATGCATGATTTAGAATTAGCAGCCATTGTGTTTGCGTTGAAGACTTGGCGCCATTATCTGTTCGGTGAGAAATGCCATGTTTATTCAGATCACAAGAGTTTGAAATATTTGATGACTTAGAAAGATTTGAATTTCCGACAGCTGAGATGGCTGGGATTACTAAAAGATTATGAGTTAGTGATCGATTATCATCCGGGTAAAGCTAATGTTGTTGCTGATGCTTTGAGCCGAAAATCTCTATTCGCTCTATGTATGATGAACACTCAAATAGCTTTGTGTAATAATGGTTCGATAGTAGCTGAGTTGAAAGCGAGACCGTTGTTTTTACGACCGATTTGTAAAGCTCAGAAAGTTGATAATGAAATGTTAGCAAAACGAGCTCAATCTGATTCAAATTCTAATTCAGGGTTTCAAGTTGATTCTGATGATTGTTTAAGATTCAGAGGTCGAATATGTGTTCCGAGAAATTCTGAGATGATTTAGATGATTTTGACCAAAGCACATAGTAGTCGTTTATCTGTTCATCCGGGAAGCACAAAAATGTATAATGATTTGAAACAGCTTTATTGGTGGCCTGGTATGAAATGTGATATTCCAGAGTTTGTTTCTAAATGTTTAATTTGTCAGCAAGTCAAAGCTGGACATCAAGTGCCGTCAGGTTTATTACAGCCTATCATGATTCCCGAGTGGAAATGAGATAGAGTGACTATGGATTTTTTGTTGCGATTGCCCCTATCGCCGAGAAAAAAGGATGCAATCTGGGTTATAGTTGACAGATTGATAAAATTAGCTCATTTCATTCTGGTACGAATGAACTATTCGCTTGAAAAGTTAGCTAAGTTGTATATCTCTGAGGTTGTGAGATTACACGAAGCACCTGTTTCTATTGTTTCGGATAGAGATCCGAGATTCACATCGAGGTTTTGGAAAAAAATTGCAAGATGCATTGGGTACAAAATTACATTTTAGTACCGCATTTCACCCACAAACGGATGATCAATCTAAGCGAGTTACACAGATACTCGAGGATATGTTGAGATGTTTCATTCTTGAGTTCGAAGGTACGTGGGAAAAGTATTTGCCGTTGATTGAATTTGTGTATAACAATAATTTTTAATCGAGTATTAAAATGGCACTGTGTGTAACACCCCTAACCCGTATACGTCATCAGACTACGGTTAAGAGGCATTACTGGACATATCAGAACATTTCATAATCATTTCACAAACAAAATTCATACACTGTCATATCATAGCAATTTATACATATATAGTCCCTTTAGAAGGTCAACGAGACCTTAAACATGCTTTAGAAAAGGGTCAGGACTAAACCGATCTCAAACAAAATTTTTTGAAGTGAGACAAATTTTTTTTTAAGTTACAAAGGTCACACGCCTGTGTGAATAGGCCTGTGCCTCACACGGCATTAGACATGCCCGTGTGTCTACACTTTGGAAAAATAGGGCATACATACTGACTTATTCCACACGACCGAGACATGCCTGTATGCCTTGGCCGTGGTCGAAACTGACTTGGGTTACACAACCACGTGGCTAGGCCGTGCTTGAGACTGGCTTCAAGTTTTAGGACTACCCCAGGAGACACATGGTCATGTAACATGACCGTGTGTCGCACACAGATGAAACACACGCCCATATCTCTGCCCATGTGGACAAAATAGGACAACTATAAAGCCAATTCGCCACCCTAATCTCAAGTATACATAGCAACCAAAATAGGACTATATCAATACGCCTTATTACAATCAAAACATGACATTTCAATATGCCAAAAATCATTGCAACTTGCATAAGTTCCAATGCATAAATTCATCATCTTATCACCTATTTCATACCACAAATCTTACCTTTTCAACATTTCATAATCAAACCATCACATAAGCAATGTATACATCATACATCATACTTTTCAAACACACCATTTAGACCAACTTAAAAGGCCATACATACCAACATTTACAAACCAAACCTCATGGCTATAATTACAATTCAAAACATATCAAGATGACACTAGCCTATACATGCCATATACCATATATACAAATCTCAAAATGGTACCAAAATATATGTCCGATAGTGTGATTGAGTCGTTGACGATCCCTGGTTCCGAGCTAGCTTTATAACACTGTAAAACAAAGAATATTTCACACAGTAAGCTTTAAAGCTTAGTAAGTTCATGATATAATACATTTAACTCATCAATTGAATATATCTCAATCATTTAACTAACACTTAATACAACTTATCACATTTCTCATACTTATTCAAGGCTATATGTTTTACTTTCATACCACTTCTTTTACCTTATAATAAGCTTTCATAATACTATTCAATTCAACTCATTTCATCATTCACTTACCAAATCTTTCATCTATTTCATACTCAATATCATCAACCACATAGGTTCCGAACATACCTATACCATTACGTTTTTATCCATCACATTTATCACTTCAGTACTCGATGCACTGATTCCTTCAATCATCCTTAAACGTTTAATGAACTCGCACACTTTGTGCCAATCAATTAGCCAAAGCTATAATAGTATGGCACACTTAGTGCCATTACATTAAACTGAATTTATATCAGTGTCACACACATAGTGCCATTTACTCAGCCAATGTTGTTATAATCTCGCACACTTAGTGCCATTTTAGTAGCCGCAGCTATTTCATTATTCACACACTTAGTGCCTCATATAATCAATCCAAAATTCACATACTCAAACTTCACAGTCACATTTATTTTCCTTTGACCACATATAAACATTATTTAAACAATATGTATTATACACGAACTTACCTCGGATGTAAGAATGACGATATTAGTCGATCAATCGAGCACTTTGTTTTTGCCTCGATCTAGGTCCAAATTTCTCCTTTCTTGATCCATATAAATTAAAATTCACTTATTCAATCTCACATTCACTCAATTAAATTCATAATCACATAATTTGGCCTTTTTGCACATTAGCCCCTAATTTCTACATCTTTGACATTTTAGTCCTTATTTCGTAAATATACAAAATTCACATAAACCCATTAAACAAAAGTTTGGGAAAATATCTATTAAGTCCCTAACAGTCCATATATTTCACTTATTTCACATTTCAACCCTTCAATTTCTAATTTTCACAAATTAGTCTATATAAGCAAATTCATCAAAAATTACAATACAAAACATGTTTATCTATCACCAAGCTTTCATATTTCACCATTTAAAATCAAAATATTCATGAATTCATCAATGGTATCTCATCAAATCATCAAAAATTTCATGAATTTAAGCATGGGCTAGCTAGAACACTTAACAACGATCAAAACTATACCTTAATCACCAATCACAAGTGTCGAACCTTAGCTTGATCTTTTCTTTTCTTTTTCTTTCAAATTTTCGGCAAAGCTGGATTATAATGGACAAATTTTATGCATTTGTTTTATTAAATCAACATTTAATTATCAAATTACTAATATAACCTTTTTAATTTCATTTAAAATCCACTAACTCATGCCCATTTATGTCATTTTATGAATTCAATGGTACATTTACAACATTAGGACCTCTCCTTTATTTAGACATAGCACTTAGGTAATTTTAACAAATAGCTAGCCACTTTTACATTTTACGCGATAAAGCCCTTTTTATCAAATTGGGCACACAAATGATCAAATTTTCATACGAAACTTTCAAACATGCTTAACCACATACTTTAAACACAAAAAATAAAATTAAAATATTTTTTTGACTCTGATTTGTGGTCTGAAAACCACTATTCCAACTAGGTTCTAAATTGGGCTATTACAACTCTCCCCCTTAGGGATTTTTGTCCCTAAAAATCTTACCATTAAACAGATTCGGATATTGTTGTTTCATAGCATTTTCAAGCTCCCACGTAGCCTCTTCAACTCCATGACGATTCCACATAAGTTTGACTAACGTAATTTTCTTATTTTGCAGCTATTTAACCTCACGAGCTAAGATACATATGTCATATCGTACTGAATTTCTATCTCAGATGGGTAAATCACATGCGAGGGGTCTGATCTGTATTGTCGAAGCATTGATACATGAAACACGTTGTGAATATTTTCCAGTTCAGGTGGCAATAACAATCTATAGGCAACTGACCCAACACACTCAATGATCTCATATGGTCCGATGAACCTCGAACCTTTACGGCCAAATCGAAGTACTTTCTTCCACGGAGATACTTTCAAAAATACTTTTTCGCTGATCTCAAATTCAATGTCTTTTTGTTTCAAATCTACATATGATTTCTGATGATCGGAAGCTGCTTTCAGACTATTTCAGATTATTTTCACTTTCTGTTCAGTCTCTTTTATCAAATCAACACCTTGTATCTTATTCTCACTAAGTTCTGACCAGTACAATGGTGTACGATATTTTCTACCATATAAAGCTCCGTACAGTGCCGTTTTAATGCTTGACTAAAAACTATTATTATACACAAATTCAATCAATGGTAAACACTGTTCCCACGTACCTTCAAACTCAAGAATGCAACATCTCAACATATCTTCGAGAATCTAAATAATCCATTCGGATTGACCATTTGTCTGCTGATGAAAAGTAGTACTAAAATGCAATTTCGTACCTAAAGCCTCTTGTAGTTTCTTCCAAAACCGCGAAGTGAATCTCGGATATCTATCTAGCATAATAGATAATGGCACCCTATGCAATCTCACAATATCAAAAATGTATAACTCAGCTAATTTATCAAGCGAGTAATCGATTCCTACTAGAATAAAATGAGCTAATTTCGTCAACTCGGTCAACCACAACCCAAACCGTATCTTTCTTTCTCAGAGATAGAGGCAAATCTGAAACAAAATCCATCGTTACTCTATCCCATTTCCACTCCGGAATCATAATTGGCTGTAATAATCCAGAAGCCACCTGATATTCACCTTTAACTTGCTGACAGATCAAACATTTCGAAACAAAGTCGGAGATATGTCATTTCATTCCAAACCATCAGTAATGCTATTTCAGATCATTATACATCTTCGTACCCCCTGAATGTATAGATAGACGACTGCTATGAGCTTCTTTCAAAATCATTTGAATTAACTTTGGATTTCTTGGAATACAAATTCAATCTCAAAATGTCAAACAATCATTATAATCAACTCTAAATTCTGAATCAGAATTCAATTCACACTGAGCTCATTTTGCTATTATCTCATTATCAACTTTCTGGGCATCAGAAATCTGCTGAATAAATAGTGGTCTTACTTTCAATTCGGCTAAAACCGAACCATCATCGAACAGAACTAATTGAGCATTCATCGCACGTAAAGCAAACAATGATTTTTTGCTCAGAGCATCAGCAACAACATTTGCTTTTCTCGGATGGTAATCAATAACTTACTTGAAGTCTTTTAGCAATTCTAACCATCTCGGTTGTTGCAGATTCAAATCTTTCTGAGTCATCAGATATTTCAGGCTTTTATGATCTAAAAAAATGACATTTTTGACCAAACAGATAGTGGCACCAAATTTTCGAAGCAAACACAATTGTAGCTAATTCAAGGTCATGTGTTGGATAATTCTTTCAATGCGGCTTCAATTGTGTCAAGGCATAAGCTACAACCTTGCCTTCCTACATCGAAACACATCCCAGACCATTTAACGAAGCATCACTGTATATTACAAATTCTTTACCAGATTCTGGTTGCACTAATACCGGAGCTTCAATCAATAAGGTTTTCAACTGATCAAAACCTTTTCAGACCATTCAAATTTCACATCTTCCTGAAGCAATTTCATCAATAGAGTCGCAATCATAGAAAATCCTTTTACGAATTATCGGTAATAACCAGCAAGTCTCGGAAAACTGTGGACTTCAGACACATTTCTTGAAGGTTTCCAATCTAAGATAGCTGAAATTTTGCTCAGATCAACTCGGATACCAGATGTTAACACAATATGTCCCAGAAAACCAACTTCGCGTATCCAAAATTCACATTTACTAAACTTAGCAAATAACTGTTTATCATGCCGAGTCTGTAACATTATTCTCAAATCCTCGACATGTTCAGCTTCATTATGGGAATATATCAGAATATCATCAATGAATGCAACAACAAATCGATCTAAATACGGTCTGAAAATTATGCTCATCAAATCCATAAAAATAGCAGTGCATTCGTTAATCCCAAAGGCATAACTAAAAACTCATAGTGTCCATACCTCGTTTGGGAAACAATTTTTGGAATGTCTAAATCTTTTACTCTTAACTGATAATAACCAGATCTCAGATCTATCTTTGAAAACACAGTAGCTCCTCTCAATTTATCAAATAAATTATCAATTCAGGGTAGAAGATATTTATTCTTAATGGTCACTTTGTTCAACTGATGATAATCAATGCACATTCTCATCATGTCGTCTTTCTTTTTCATGAATAGAATAGGAGTTTCCTAACATGAGACACTCGACCGTGCAAATTCTATATCGGTCAACTCTTGCAACTGAGGCTTTAATTCTTTTAATTCTATAGGAGCCATTCGATACGGAGCTATCAATATCAACGTAGTTCCCGGCATTAACTCAATACCAAACTCAACCTCTCGAATTGGAGGTAAACCCAGTAACTTATTAGGAAACACATCTGGATATTCACAAACAACGGGCACTGATTCAATCTTCTTTTTAGTCACTTTTGTATTAATCACATAAGCAAAATAAGCTTCATAGCCCTTTCTCATATATTTCTGAGCTAACATCGACGAGATAACTTCTGGCAAACCATTTAAATCATCTGAATCAATTCGAATAATCTCATTATTCTGACATCTCAAATCTATCATCTTTCTTTTACAATTTACAACAGCATCATGCAACGTTAGCCAACCCATACCCAGAATTATATCAAACTCGTCAAATGGTAACAACACCAAATCAGCTGGAAAGCAACTATCCCGAATCATCAATGGACAATTCTTGCATACTTTATCAACCAACACACACTTACCTAAGAGGTTCGATACTTTAATTAAAAACTCAATAGACTCTACAGGAACAGTCTTACTAGATACTAAATTCACACATATATACGAATGAGTAGATCCTAGATCTATCAATGCAATAACTTTAATATCATAGAGAGTAAAAATACCAGTTATAACATCTAGGGATGACACTTCTTTGAGTGCATGAATAGCGTAGGCTCGTGTAGGTGCTCTAGCATCAGATCTTGTAGCAGTATCTCGTGTCGCACCTCTACCACCACTCACATTCCCGTGTTTCTAGGTGGTCTACCTCTAACTTCAATGTTACTCGGCCTTGTGTTTTGAGCATTATCTTTTTCGGCTAACTCTGGGCAATCTTTAATGAAGTGATCTCGTGAACCACAAATATAACAAGTTATATTATTACTTTTCTCCTAACAATATCCAAAATGTTGTCTTCCACATTGTTCATACTCAGGCTTAACATCTTTTGCTTTACCAACACTCGATACTAATGTGGCTTGAGCTTTGGGATTGGTATATTGCTTTCTATGATCTCTATTCTAATATCCCCCAGAAGCTGTCGATCGGTTAAAGAAATCTCTAAATTTTTTCGACGAAGAATGATAAGATTTATTCATCAGTCTCTTTCTCAAATCTCTTGCCTCTGAATCAGCCTTTCTCTTTTCTTTGTTGAGATCTTCGGCTTTACAGGCTCTCTCAACCAATACTACGAATTCTTTTAGTTCAAGTATCCTAACTAACAGCTTTATATCTTCATTCAATCCATCAACAAATCTTTTACACATGATCTCTTCAGTAGACACGTATTCTCGAGCATACTTGTCAAACGTACAAATTCTCTTTCGTATTCTGTTACAGTCATTCGACCCTGCTTCAACTCTAAAAACTCTTTATATTTCTGATCGAGGAATCTCTGGCTTATATAGTTTTTCTGGAACTCTGTTTGAAAGAATTCCCCGATAACTCGTTCTGTAAAAACCACCGATGTTAACGTTTTACACCAGTGATATGCATTATCTCTAGGCAAAGATACTACACATTTGATACATTCATCTGGAGTACAAGACAATTCATCAAATACTCTGGTAGTGTTCTCAAGCCAGAACTCAACTTTCTTAGCATCATCATCAACCGTAGCTCGAAACTTTTTAACCCCGTGTTTCTGAATCTTATCTTCTGGCGACTTATTCAGTTGAATCGGGTCTATTACTTGTGGTACAACTTGGACATGTTGAGGAATAGGTGGGGGTGGAGGTTGTTGAGTAGCTGGATTCATTCGAATGAACCCCGTGAACCACTCACTCATCATTTGGAAGAAGGCTTGCTTAGCCTCTCCTCTTTGACTACTAGAAATACGCCTAGAATCGGCAGGTGCTGCCCCTTGAGCGAGAGCAGGTGCATTACTTTCCACATCGTAAGCTATGGCTTGTTCAAGATCCATTTGCTATATAAAAACACATTTTAACTGTTAAGAATCATCACACTATCGCAGTTTACATAAATGGCATGTATAGCTAGACTCACACTTGCTATGTTAGTCCTAGAATCGGCTAAACTATAGCTGTGATACCAATAAAATGTAACACCCCTAACATGTATCCGTCGTCGGACTAGGGTTGAGAGGCATTACCAGACATACTGGAACATTTCACAATCATTTCAAAAACAAAAGTTATACACCATCATATCATAGCAATCCATACATATATAGTCCCTTTAGAAGGTCAACAAGACCTTAAACATGCTTTAGAAAAGGGTCAGGACTAAACCGATCTCATACAATGTAACGGCCCCACACCCGAGACCGTCGCCGGAGTCGAGTATGAGGTGTTACTAAGCTTAGTTTAACATTTTTAGAACTTTGAATTATTTGTTTCCACATTCACAGCTTTTAAGCTACTTGCGTCACAGTCACAAGAAAAATCATATCTCGAGTTACGAAACTCAAAATTAAGATCCGTAAATTTTCCCTGAATCTAGACTCATAAAAATATATACTAATTTTTTTCTAGAATTTTTTGTTGGGCCAATTAGTACATTTTATTAGTTAAATTTACCCCTGTTTCAAGACTCGACTGGTCTGACCTCCGTTTACTACGAACCACATTTCTCTCTGTAAAACATTCATATGACTATGAGGTTTGTTTATACTAAAACTAGACTCAATAAGGATTCTGAGAATATAAAATACACCACCTAATTATATCTTTACAATTTATGGTGAATTTCTAAAGTAGGAACAGGGGATTCAGAAACTGCTATGACTCTATTTCACTAAAATTAAAATATCTTCTAACATATACTTCCTTTACTTGTTTCATTTGTTTCATGTGAAACTAGACATAATAAGCTTCAATTTGATATGTATTTCACCACCAAATTCAATTTCTACGATTTTAGTAAATTTTCAAACTCGCGTTAGTATTGCTGCGGTGATTCATTTATGGTAAATTTCATCCTTTTATGAGTTTTATGCACTAAGTATCTTAATAGTTTTCCTTAACATCAAACATAATCTAAACTAACCATTTTCATAATTTATCATTATCAAGCATTTCCTCAACCATTTCACAACCATACCATAAGATCATTTACACAAAATGGGTATATTGTTATACATGCCATACTTAAATTTACAAGCCATTTACCAAAAATCTTCGGATAGTGTGGTGAGCCTTCGACCTATCCCGACTCACAGTGGCTTGTCCAAAACTACAATGAGTAAGAAGGAGAGAGTAAGCATAAATGCTTAGTAAGTTCATATGCAAATAATAAGTAACATAACAAAGCAGTTATACCGGTCAACATTAGCATACATCACTAAAACACATATCACATTTTAATCATTCTTCATCATCTTATTACCTTATCGTGGTTGTATCAATACTCAACCCGAGGGTTAAATACATACCTGTCCAAAATATCCATTTCATATCACTTACCAATACGTCTCTTTACATCTCGAAATTTTCCTCCATTTGAGTAGAACTTTACCCATTGAACACATAGGAATATAATTCGGATACATGGATAACTTGCACATAAGTGCCATATATGCAATCAAGCAATCATGTAACCCGCCCATAAGCGAACTCGGACTCAACTCAACGAGCTCAAAGCGTCGCATCCATAAGTGAACTCGGACTCAACTCAACGAGCTCGGATGCCTAGTTACATCTCACGAACTCGGACTCAACTCAACGAGTTCGGATGCTCAACCATCCTAGTGACATGTCACTTGTATCCTAATCTATTCCTAAGGTTCAAACGGGCTTTTTCTCGAACACTTATCCTTGTCGTCTTCGTAGAATGCCAAATCAATACTCGGTAACAATTATATTTAACAAGTAGTTCACATAATTTACATATTATTTGAAATTAACCACAAAGCATACATTTCATAATAAAATTCAGCATAACACATAATTAATATCAATAACTTAAAAATAACAATTATGCTACATTATTTACACATGAACTTACCTTGGTACCAAAATACAAAGATTTTGCAATTTAGTCCACAATCTTTTCTTTTCCTCGATTGAAGTCGATTCCACGTCTTTCTTGATCTAAAATAACACATTTAGCTTATTTAATACTCACATTATCAAATTAATCCTTAACTCAAATTTTGGCAAAATTACAATTTTACCCTAAACTTTTGCATATTTACATTTTTGCCCCTAGGCTCTGGATTAAACTTTATTCCTTATTCTTATGTTTTACAACATGCTGATCACTTTTCTCTTCTATGGCAACATCAAATTCTCACTCTAACATGTACTTGTGACTATTAGGTATTTTTACCGATTAAGCCCTTTACTCGTTTTTGCTTAAAATTGAGTAGTACAAGTTGTCTAACATAATTTAAAACTTCATATTCTATCATAAAACATCAAAATACACAAATTTCACCTATGGGTATTTTTCCAAATATAAACCCTAGGTTAAATTATTGCTAACATAAGCTTTATCGAGTTTACGGGTTCTCAAAAACGTAAAAATCATTAAAAGCAGGGCTTGGAATCACTTACTATGGAGCTTGGAAGCTTGAAACAAACCCTAGCTATGGAGAACCCTTGAAATTTCGGCCTAATGAAGAAGATGGACAAAATTGGCTTTTAATTTTGTTTTAATTCATTTTAATAACTAAATGACCAAAATACCCTTACTACTAAACTTTCCAAAAATTCCTTCCATGTCCTAATTTTGTCCATGAACTTAAAATTGGTAAAATTGCTATTTAAGACCTCCTCATTAATATTCCAAAACAATTTCATACTAAAAACTTCTAGAATGCAAGTTTTGCAACTTATTCGATTTAGTCCCTACTTTCAATTTAAGCACTTTAGGCATAGAATTTCATCACGAAATTTTCACACAATCATGCAATCATATCATAAACATAAAAATCATTGTAAAATAATTATTTCTATCTCGGATTTGTGGTCACGAAACCACTATTCCGATTAAGCCCTAATTTAGGATATTACAACTCTCCCCCCCTTTTAAAGATTTTTGTCCTCGAAAATCTTACAGAGTAACAGTGTGGGTATTGGTTTCTCATAGTTTCTTCAGTTTCCCATGTAGTCTCTTCTACCCCATGCTTTTGCCACAACACTTTCACAAGTGCAACACTTTTATTTCTTAGTTGTTTGACTTCTCGAGCTAAAATCTTAATCGGTTCTTCTTCATAAGTCATATCAGTCACAGTTCAATTTCGTCGGTGAAATTATATGTGAAGGATCCGAACGATACCGACGTAACATAGATACGTGAAACACATCATGAATCTTTTCTAATTCGGTGGTAAAGCTAGCCGATATGCTACTGGGTCCAACTTTTTCAATTATTTCATACGGTCCAATAAAACGCGGACTTAACTTGCCCTTTCGTCCAAATCTAAGGACTTTCTTCCATGGAGACACTTTTAAAATACCTTATCACCAACTTGAAACTCAATGTCTTTTCGCTTTAGGTCCGCATAAGATTTACATCTATCTGAGCGACTTTCAAACAATCTCGAATTATCTTCACTTTTCTTGATTTCTTTTATTAAATCAACTCCATAAATCTGATTTTCCTTGAGTTCAGTCCAATACAAAGGCGTTCGACACTTGCGACCATACAATGCTTCATAAGGTGCCATTTTCAAGCTCGTCGATAGCTATTGTTGTAAGCAAATTCTACCAACGGCAAATATCTTTCCCAACTTCCTTGAAATTCCAATACACAACATCGAGCATGTCTTCAAGAATCAATTACTCTCTCGATTGTCCATCGGTTTGTGGATGAAAAGCAAGATCGAAATTTAACTGTACCTAACGCGTCTTGCAACTTTTGCCAAAACCGCGAGGTAAACCTTGGATCTCTATCTCAAATAATCGATAATGGTATTCCGTGTAATCTAACAATTTCTTTAATATACGATTCAGCCAACTTGTTAAGAGAATAATTAGACGCATCTTAGGGATAAAATGAGCCGACTTAGTTAATCATCAACTATTACCCGGATGGCATCTTTCTTTCCCGAGTCAATGGCAATCTCGAAACAAAATCCATAGTAATCCGATCCCATTTCCATTCAGAACCATAATAGGTGGAGTAATCCTGAAGGTACTTGGTGTTCACTTTCACTGTTGACAAATTAAGCATTTGGACACAAACTCGATATATCTCTTTTCATTCCATTCCACCAATACATTTTCTTCAAGTCATTATACATTTTCGTACTACCCGGATGAATCGAGAAATAACCACTATGTGCTTCTCAGAGGATCTTTTGAATCAATTCCTCATTCTTCGATACACAAATCCGATCTTTAAACATTAAGCACCCATCGAACCAATTCGAAATCGATCTCGTGACGACTTCACCTTTATTTTCTTTTGGCTAGCAAATCTTGATCATTTTTCCGAGTTTGAAATCTCTTGTAAAAACATTGGTTTTGCTCTTAACTCGCTAGAATCGAACCATCATTTGACACTTTCAACCGAGTGTTCATAACTCTCAAAGCAAACAACAACTTTACGCTCAAAGCATCAGCAACCACATTCGCTTTTCCCGGATGATAATCAATAACAAGCTCGTAATATTTCAACAACTCCAACCATCTTCGTTGTCTCAAATTCAAGTCTTTTTGTGACATCAAGTACTTAAGACTTTTGTGGTCGGTATATACCCGACATTTTCACCATACAAATAATGTCGCCAAATTTTCAAAGCAAACACCACCATGACCAATTCCAAATCGTGAGTAGGATAATTCCTCTCATGAGGTTTTAATCGCCTCAAGCATATGCCACCACTTTTCCTTCTTGCATGAGCACACACCCCAAACCATTTAGAGAAGCATCACTATACACCACAAATTCTTTACCTGATTCGGGCTGTACTAACACTGGTGCCTCTGTTAATAACTTTTTCAATTCTTCAAAACTCTGTTGACATTCTTCCGTCCATTCAAATTTAACATCCTTTCGGAGTAATCTAGTTATAGGAGCAGCAATTATAGAAAATCCATTTACAAACCGCCGATAATACCCAGCTAGCCCCAAGAAACTTCTAACTTCAGTTACGTTTTTCGGTGGTTTCCAATCAACAATGGCTGAAATTTTACTAGGATCAACCCGTATACCATCACCTGAAACAATATGACCCAAAAATCCAACTTCCCGGAGCCAAAATTCACTTTTACTAAACTTAGCATACAGCTGCTTATCTCTCAAAGTTTGCAAAACTATCCTCAAATGCTCAGCATGTTCTATCTCATCTTTTGAATAAATTAAAATATCATCTATAAACACCACAACAAATTTGTCCAAGTATGGCCGAAATATGCGATTCATTAAATCCATAAACACAAAGAGAGCATTTGTCAATTCGAATGGCATAACTAAAATTCATAATGACCATACCTTGTTCTAAAAGCAATTTTAGGTACATCCGACTCCTTTACCCCAGATTGGTAATACCCGGATCTCAAGTCAATCTTTGAAAACCATGTCGCTCCTTTTAGGTGATCAAACAAATCATCAATTCTCGAAGCGGATACTTGTTTTTGATTGTCACCTTGTTTAACCGCCGATAATCAACACATAATCTCATAGAACCATCCTTCTTTTCACAAATAACACGGAGCACCCAAGATGAAAAGCTCGGTCTCACAAAGCCTTTATCACCAACTCTTGCAATCTGCGACTTTAATTCTTTCAACTCTGTTGGTGCCATTCTATATGGAGCAATCGAGATCGGAGTGTTCGGTATCAAATCAATACCAAATTCTACTTCCCTTCGGAGGTAAACCCGACAATTCTTCCGAAATACGTCCGCAAATTCACACACAACCCAAGACCGATTCAACTTTCTTTTCAACTTCTTTTGTATTAATTACATACGCCAAATAAGCTTCTTAACCCTTTCTCGAGATATCTTTGAGCCGACATTGAAGAAATCACACTAGGCAATGCCTCGATTTATCCGATTCAACCCGCAGAGTTTCACCATTTCCACACTTTAATTCTATAACCTTTTCTTTGCAATTTACTATAGCATCATGCAATGTCAACCAATCCATACCCAAAATAACATCAAATTCATCAAACGGCAACAACATCAAGTCGGTAGGAAAGTAATGATCCCGAATCATTAAAGGACATTTCTTACATACTTTATCAACAAATACACATTTGCCTAACGGATTCGACACTCTAATCATAAATTACGTATTCTCAACGGTATATTCATACTAGACACCAATTTCATGCACACATATGAATGAGTAGAACCGGATCAATCAAAGCAATAACATTAACATTATAGAGAGAAAATGTACCGTAATCACATCGGTGAGGAAGCATCTTCACGCGCTTTAATAGCATAAGTTCTAGCCGAGCCCTTCCTTCAGTCTAACCGTTGCATCCTGGCTACATTCTTACCGCTTGTTTCACTTCCAACTTTTCTCGGATACCTTCCCTCGAGTCGCACCATTAGCTTTTACATTCGAAATTTTTCTTTCTCTCTCTCCGCCGTCTCTAATAAAATGATCCAGAGAACCACATCGAAAACATTCATTTGCTCTGCACGGACCAAAATGATTTCTACCACACACGGCAGCTGGGGTTTAACAAATCTCGTATTTCCCACACTAGCCTTGAAGTAGTCCGAGATTTAGGACCCACATTTCGCTTCTTAAAATTTCCATATGATTGCCCAAATGAAACTTGGGAACGAGGATTCATATTTCTTGACTTTCGGTTTCTTTGTGAGGGTGCATTACTCATTGGTCTTTTCTTCCAATTTCGTGTTTGATTCTACCTTTTCTTTTCCTTGAGAATTCTTCACCTTGCAAGCTCGATCGACAAGTACCACCATTTCTTTTAGTTCAAGGATCCCAACAAATACCTTAATGTCTTCGTTAAGCCCGTCTTCAAATCGTCGGCACATCTTGGCTTCAGAGGAACATATTCCCAGCATACTTACTTAATCGAACAAACTCTCTTTCATATTTCGAGATCGTCATATTACCTTGCTTCACTCAAGAAACTCTTTACATTTCGATCAATAAATCTTTCACTAATATATTTCTTCCAAACTCTTCTTGAAAGAATTCCCGTGTTACCCTCTCTTTCGGTACCACCGAAATCAAAGTCTTCCACCAATTATATCTGAATCTCTCAACAAAGATGTAGCACATTTCAAACATTCTTGGTGTGCAAGATAATTCATCAAATACCGGATAGAATTTTCAAGCGAACTCTACTTTCTCTCGCATCATCATCAATATTTGCTCTAAATTCTTCAGCCCTTGTTTACAAATTCTATCAACGGGGTTCTGTGAAATTTTATCATATCCACTCCTTGAGGCATTGGAGGCATAGGTTGAGGAATTGGGGAGGTGGGGAGGTCGTACATTTGGGTTCGTATGAACGAACTCGATGTACCATGCACTCATCATTTGGAGAAAGGCTTCGATCCCTTTCCTCCTCCCGACCAACGATGAGGGGTGGGTTTTCGATCGGTATTGCTCCATCACCGGAGATGGCGCATTACTCAGACTTCATCCGCCACAACTGGATCGGGATCCATTTACTATATAAAAAATTTCATTTAAAAGGTCAAGTCGTCACACTATCACAATTCATACATATGGCATGTATAGCAAAATCCGTACATACAACACGAGTCCGAGAACCGACTAAACCTGCTCGATACCACTAAATGTAACGCCCCACACCCGAGACCGTCACGAGTCGAGTATGAGGTGTTACTAAGCTTAGTTTAACTTTTTTAGAACTTTGAATTATTTGTTTCTACATTCACAGCTTTTAAGCTACTTGCATCACAGTCACAAGAAAAATCATATCTCAAATTACGAAACTCAAAATTAAGATCCGTAAATTTTCCCTGAATCTAGACTTATAAAACTATCTACTAATTTTTTTCTAGAATTTTCGGTTGGGCCAATTAGTACAGTTTATTAGTTAAAGTTACCCCTGTTTCAAGACTTGACTGGTCTAACCTCTGTTTACTACGAACCACATTTCTCTCTGTACAAAATTCATATGACTATGAGGTTTGTTTATACTAAACCTAGACTCAATAAGGATTCTGAGGATATAAAATACACCACCTAATTATATCTTTACAATTTATGGTGAATTTCTAAAGTAGGAACAGGGGATTCAGAAACTGCTATGACTCTGTTTCACTAAAATTAAAGTATCTTCTAACATATACTTCCTTTACTTGTTTCATTTGTTTCATGTGAAACTAGACATAATAAGCTTCAATTTGATATGTATTTCACCACCAAATTCAATTTCTATGAGTTTTAGTAAATTTTCAAACTCGCGTTAGT
Organism: Gossypium arboreum; assembly: GCF_025698485.1. Taxonomy (NCBI): domain Eukaryota; kingdom Viridiplantae; phylum Streptophyta; class Magnoliopsida; order Malvales; family Malvaceae; genus Gossypium; species Gossypium arboreum. Next base: position 21,940,578 of record NC_069078.1, on the reverse strand, counting down.
ATTGTCTGCGTTGTTACATTTATGGTAAATTTCATCCTTTTATGAGTTTTATGCACTAAGTATCTTAATAGTTTTCCTTAACATCAAACATAGTCTAAACTAACCATTTTCATAATTTATCATTATCAAGCATTTCCTCAACCATTTCACAACCATACCATAAGATCATTTACACAAAATGGGTATATTGCTATACATGCCATACTTAAATTTACAAGCCATTTACCAAAAATCTTACGGATAGTGTGGATCTGAGCCTTCTACCTATCCCGACTCTCGAAGTGGCTTGTCCAAAACTACAATGAGTAAGAAGGAGGAGTAAGCATAAATGCTTAGTAAGCTCATATGCAAATAATAAGTAACATAACAAAGCAGTTATACCCGTCAACATTAGCATACATCACTAAAACACATATCACATTTTTAATCATTCTTCATCATCTTATTACCTTATCGTGGTTGTATCAATACTCAACCCGAGGGTTAAATACATACCGTCCAAAATATCCATTTCATATCACTTACCAATACGTCTCTTTACATCTCAAATTTTCCTCCATTTGAGTAGAACTTTACCCGTTGAACACATAGGAATATAATTGGATACATGGATAACTTGCACATAAGTGCCATATATGCAATCAAGCAATCATGTAACCCGCCCATAAGCGAACTCGGACTCAACTCAACGAGCTCAGGCGTTCGCATCCATAAGTGAACTCGGACTCAACTCAACGAGCTCGGATGCCTAGTTACATCTCACGAACTCGGACTCAACTCAACGAGTTCGGATGCTCAACCATCCTAGTGACATGTCACTTGTATCCTAATCTATTCCTAAGGTTCAAACGGGCTTTTCCTCGAACACTTATCCTTGTCGTCTTCCGTAGAATGCAGAAATCAATACTGTAACAATTATATTTAACAAGTAGTTCACATAATTTACATATTATTTGAAATTAACCACAAAGCATACATTTCATAATAAAATTCAGCATAACACATAATTAATATCAATAACTTAAAAATAACAATTATGCTACATTATTTACACATGAACTTACCTTGGTACCAAAATACAAAGATTTTGCAATTTAGTCCACAATCTTTTCTTTTCCTCGATTGAGGTCGATTCCACGTCTTTCTTGATCTAAAATAACACATTTAGCTTATTTAATACTCACATTATCAAATTAATCCTTAACTCAAATTTTGGCAAAATTACAATTTTACCCTAAACTTTTGCATATTTACATTTTGCCCCTAGGCTCTGGATTAAACTTTATTCCTTATTCTTATGTTTTACAACATGCTGATCACTTTTCTCTTCTATGGCAACATCAAATTCTCACTCTAACATGTACTTGTGACTATTAGGTATTTTTCTAGATTAAGCCCTTTTACTCGTTTTTGCTTAAAATTGAGTAGTACAAGTTGTCTAACATAATTTAAAACTTCATATTCTATCATAAAACATCAAAATACACAAATTTCACCTATGGGTATTTTTCCAAATATAAACCCTAGGTTAAATTATTGCTAACATAAGCTTTATCGAGTTAGGGATCTCAAAACGTAAAAATCATTAAAAGCGGGCTTGGAATCACTTACTATGGAGCTTGGAAGCTTGAAACAAACCCTAGCTATGGAGAACCCTTGAAATTTCGGCCTAATGAAGAAGATGGACAAAATTGGCTTTTAATTTTGTTTTTAATTCATTTTAATAACTAAATGACCAAAATACCCTTACTACTAAACTTTCAAAATTCCTTCCATGTCCTAATTTTGTCCATGAACTTAAAATTGGTAAAATTGCTATTTAAGACCTCCTCATTAATATTCCAAAACAATTTCATACTAAAACTTCTAGAATGCAAGTTTTGCAACTTATTCGATTTAGTCCCTACTTTCAATTTAAGCACTTTAGGCATAGAATTTCATCACGAAATTTTCATACAATCATGCAATCATATCATAAACATCAAAATCATTGTAAAATAATTATTTCTATCTCGAATTTGTGGTCACGAAACCACTATTCCGATTAAGCCCTAATTTAGGATATTACATACAAAATATTTTGAAGTTAGACAAATTTTTTCCTAAGTTACAAAGGTCATACGCCCGTGTGAACAGGCCATGTGCCTCACACGACATTAGACACACCCGTGTGTCTACGCCGTGGCAAAACAGGGCATATGTACCGACTTGTTCCATATGGCCGAAGACATGCTCGTGTGTCTGGCTGTGGTCGAAACTGACTTGGGTCACACGGTCGACCACACGCTCGTGTGTCTAGGCCGTGCTCGAGACTAACTTCAAGTTGTAGGACCACCCCATGGGACACATAGCCGTGTAACATGACCGTGTGTCACACAGACTGAGACACACACCCGTGTCTCTACCTGTGTGGACAAAAATAGGCCGTTTGTAAAGCCAAATTGCCACCCTAATTGTAATATCTTGATTTTGGGCCTAGTCGGAATAGTGGTTTCGTGACCACAAAATCTGAGATAGAAATAATTATTTTATGATTATTTTGAGGTCTATGATATGATTGCATGATTGTGTGAAAATTTCGTGAAGAAATTTTATGCATAAAGTGCTTAAATTGAAATTAGGGACTAAATCCAATAAATTGTAAAACTTGCATTCTAGAAGTTTCTAGTATGAAATTGTTTTGAAATATTAATTAGGAGGTCTTAAATAAAAATTTTACCCATTTCTAAGTCTATGGACAAAAATTGGACATGGATGGAATTTTTGAAAAGTTTAGTAGTAAGGGCATTTTGGTCATTTAGGGGTAAAATGAATTAAAATACAAAATTAAAAGCCAATTTTGCTCATCTTCAACCCCATGGCCGAATATAGCAAGGAGAAACCATGGCTAGGGGTTTTCAAGCTTCCAAGCTCGATTGTAAGTCCGTTCTAGCCTCCTTTTTAATTATTTTTACGTTTTTGGAGTCCCGATAGCTCGATTAAGCTTATGCTAGCAATAATTCAACCTAGGGTTCATATTTGGAAAAATACCCATAGGTGAAATTTGTGTATTTTTGTGTTTTATGATATAATATGAGGTTTTAAATTATGTTAGACAACTTGTGCTACTGGGTTTTAAGCGAAAACTAGAAAATGGCTTAATCGGTAAAAATACCTAATAGTCATAAGTACAAGTTAGAGTGAGAATTTGATGTTTCCATAGAAGGGAAAAATGATCAGCATGTCATAAAACATAAGAAAATAGGCTGAAGTTTAATTTACGAGCTTTGGGGAAAAAGTGTAAATATGCAAAAGTTTAGGGGCAAAACTATAATTTTTCCAAAATATGATTTTGGGTCAATTTGAATAATGTGAGTCCTAATTAGACTATATTTTAAATGATAGAGCAAGGAAAAATGAAATTCGGGCTAAAATGGAAAATACCAAGTTGTGGGCGAAATGGTAAATGTAGCCATTTTCGCATATGAGGTAAGTTCATGTGTAAATAATGTAGCATAATTGTTATTTTAAGTTATTGATGTTAATTATATGATATGCTAATTTTTTATCGTGAAATATTATGCTTTGTGGTTAATGTTGAGTAATATGCAAATTATGTTTACTACTTGATAAATATGAATTGCTACCGAGTATCGGCCCGATATTCCATGGAAGACGGCAATGTCGATCGAGGAAAAAGCCCGCTTGAACCTTAGGAATAGATTAGGATACAAGTGACATGTCACTAGGATGGTTGAGCATCCGAACTCGTTGAGTTGAGTCCGAGTTCACTTATGGATGCGAATGTCCGAACTCGTTGAGTTGAGTCCGAGTTCGTGAGATGTAACTAGGCATCCGAACTCGTTGAGTTGAGTCCGAGTTCACTTATGGATGCGAATGCCCGAACTTGTTGAGTTGAGTCCGAGTTCACTTAGGGGCGGGTTATATGATTTCTTGATTACATATGAGGCACTTATGTGCAAATTATCCGTGTATCCGAGTTGTATTCCGATGTGTTCAACGGGTGAAATTTCTAGTGAAATGAAAGAACACTTAAGATACAAGCGACGTTTTAGTAAGTGTTGTGAAATGGACACTTTGGACAGGTATGTTCTTAACCCTCGGGTTGATAATAGATACAACAACGATAAGGTAGTAAGATGATGAATGATGTTTAGAAATATGATATATGTTTTGGTGATACCATGCTAAAGTTGTTTGGTATATTTGTATTGTTATGTTACTTGTTATTTACATATGAACTTACTAAGCATTTATGCTTACTCCTTCCTCTTTATTTACTGTAGTTTTGAACAAGCTAGCTCGGGAATCGGGACGGGTCGAAGGTTCGATCACACTATCCAAAGGACTTTCATCTGGGTAAATGGCTTGTAAAACTTAAGTATGGCATGTATAGCAATATATTTAATTTGAGTAAATAATTTTATGATATGGCCATGATTGGTTGAGAAAATGTTTGATACTGATAAGTCATGGTGATGGTTAAATTTAGATCATGTTTGATATCATGGAAGTTTAATAGGTTATCTAGTTCATAACAACTCATGAAAATATGAAATTTGCCTTAAAATGAATATTGTGCAAACAATGACATGAATTTTAAAAATCACTAAAAATAGTATAAATGGAATTAAATGATGATCAAGATATGAAATTGAAGCTTAATGAGTCTATTTTCATATGGATAAAAAAAACAGGCATATAAATTATACTTTATGAGATATTTGAAACCTTGTGAAACAGGGCCAGAGTGATTTTTGGATCCTCTATTCTGACTTTAAAAATTCATAATAAATTTTAAAAAAATAATTAGAAGTTATTCTTTATATGTAAAGATTCCTTATTGAGTCTAGTTTTAAGAAAAACAAACCTCGTAGTTATTGAAATTTTGTATAGAGAGATATCTAATTCGTAATACACAGATGTCAGAGCAATCAAACCCTGAAACAGGGGAGACTTTAACTAATAAACTGTACTAATTGGGCCAACCAAAAATTCTAGAAAAGAATTAGTAAATAGTATATGAGTCTAGATTTAAGGAAAATTTACGGATCTTGATTTCAACTTTCGTAACTCGAGATATGATTTTTCTTGTAATTGTGACGCGAGTAGCTAGAAAGCTGTGAATGTAGAAACAAAAGATTTGAAGTTCTTAATTTGATAAATTATGTTCGGTAACTCCTCAAGCTTGACTCAGGCGATGGTTTCGGGCGTGGGGGCGTTACATTTAGTGGTATCAGAGTAGGTTTAGTCGGTTCTCAGACTAACCTAGCATGTGTAAAAGTTTAGCTATACATGCCACTAATCTGTGATAGTGTGATGTCTTCCGACGCGTATGAGTACCGTCTTATTTAGACAGGGTACTCTCCAACCGAGCTGCGCTGACCATGTTCAATGTTATGTGAAGGTATTTGAGTAAATTTATGATTATGATAAGTCTTGGTTCAGAAAAGTATGAAAAGTTTATGATACATATGTGATAATATGTGAGATGAAAGTTCATGTTGTGATAAATATCCATATTTGCTTAATGCTCATACGATGTAGTGTATGTGACTTACTTGATAAGATGAACAAAATAAATAGAAAGTAGTAGAGGTATGAATAAAGGTCATAATATCATGATACAAATGAAAATGTCCTTGTCTTGATTGGACGTTGAATGTTGATGAATGTTAATGATATACAATTTTTTATGAGATAAAGGATTATAATTAAATGAACTTATCTATGTTAAATTGTTGGACTGAATTATATGATTGTAATGATATGTACATGATGATGCACGAAATGAAAGTTGTGATTGTGATGCAAATATCTATGTTTGTTTGGCATTATATGATGTCATGAGCATGAAGTAATTTAATTAAATGAATGGATAAGTAAAGCTATCTAGAAAACATAGAATGTATGCATAAGTATATTGTCTAAATGGGACAATAGGAAAATTGTTGTAAGCCAACATGAATGAATGACATGATTTTGATGATGTTACTATGATGATGGGAGTTGTGTCATATGTGTATGTATAAGAAAGTCGAGTCAGAGGTCCTACAACCCCTCCCCCTTACCAAAGTGGTACTTATAATGGAATTTCATGAGATTTATATTGAATAAGTTTTCAGTTGAGAACCCAAAGAGTCCAGTGATAGAATAATTATAAGTATGATCAGAGACTGAAAATGAGCTGATAAGTAAAGTCAGAGCCAGTAAAGTATCGGATTGACGTAAAGATTATTGGAGTTATGCACTATCCCAGTTAGAAAAGGAATTCTCCTTGGTAAACCGAATTACTTTGGTGCAAGGTCGAGAAAAGTGTAAATCAAAATTTATTCAGAACTGGCCTTCTTTAGTGAATGGTTTAATATGAAATTTGTGATGGTAGAACTAGTTGGGGAAATGATAATTGAAATGTGAACTATCTGAGTGTGACAGTTATGACTGGACAGATTTAGCAGTCTCTTTTGAGATGTTCTATGTGTTTACCCGTTCTCAGAAATATTTCTATGGCTATTGATCTTCTGAAGAAATTCTTGTTATATGGGAATGTCTTTTAATCCTGGTGTTGGATGAAAGCATTGGTAGTCTGACTGGTTTATAATTTATATTGCTCTATTTCATCGGGTATTCTATTTCATTTTGTCTGATAAGAATTGATGAGAGAATACATATGATATTATGATTCTATTTCTTCTACTTGATGCTTCATTTGATATATATGTATGGAAAGATATATTGATCTTGTTATATTTGATTTCAGTGGGATTAAATGATGTTTTCTTCTGGACTTTCTTTCTTTGAAGAATTATCGGGGTATTCTGTATTTTCTCTATGAGTTTGGTTTTTGATTCTCCGGCATAGTATCGTATCTTGGGTTTCTTTATTCGGATTTCTTTATTCGGATTTCTATCTTGGATTTCTTTATTCGGTTTCCTTGTTATCTTTGTTTCATAATTTGTCAATTATGACTCGTGTCCGAAGTGCGTTCTTCAGCTCGTGATAATCATGTCAAATATGACTATACTTCTAATATGATCTTGGTAATGTGGTGATTTTAGTATTGGGATTTTTTCTAATTTCTGTGTAAGGATTTGACATCAGTAAAGGCATAGGTGATAAAAGCGCGAGTTTTAGTCGGTATGGTGAATTATTTATTTGAAAGATTTCATGTGACAATTATGTCGATTATTTTCTCAAGTCGATAATAGAATTTCATTTTGTACAGATAAAAGAGTAAATAGTCCGAACGAGAAGTGTATATTTATTAGAAAGAGTTGGATATTAGTTAAAGTCACTACGAATGATAAGGTTTTCGTCTTGTGAAAGCTGAAAAGTTTATTACATGTTGACGAGTTTGGATAGATGAGAATATTGGTAACCAAGGCGTCGAACTAGACTAGTCTACATTGAGTAAAGACTTCGACTTTCAAGAATGTACCGTTGTATGAATTGTGATGTGTTTCAAGACGGTGAGGTAATGTGATAGTTTAGAGCATTCGATGTTACATAAAATCTGAGTTGTTAAAGAGGTTAAAGCTGAGCATTGGGATCTATCAAAATTATCCTTGCCAGTGTTGATATTGGGATGGAAATGAGAAGGATTATTCTTGAGGCCATATCAGAATTATTTCCATGGCGGAAAGAGGAAAATGTGATGTATCCTATTGTTAAATGTTTGGCGAGATCTATAAATCATATCGGTATTGAATGAATTCTTACTCATCAGATTCATGGAATTTCAGGTCTTTTTCATTGTTGAATTTCTTGGAATTCTAGTCTCCATTAACCAAATTGAGATCTGGTTTTATGTCAAGATGACAAAGGAAACGGAGAAGGGTTGAAAATTTAAGAACAATTAAGAGATGAGTTCGTAAACTTTCAGAATATATGAAAAATTAATGAGATATATTGGAGGCACCGCCTGAGTGAAATTTCTTCAGCACCGAATATGAAATTGAGGAATCTAAGTGAAGACCACTTTTCTGGTAAGATTTTCGAGGACGAAAATCCCTAAAGGGGGGGAGAGTTGTAATATCCTGATTATGGGCCTAGTCAGAATAGTGGTTTCGTGACCACAAAATCCGAGATAGAAATAATTATTTTATGATTATTTTGAGGTCTATGATATGATTTCATGATTGTGTGAAAATTTCGTGAAGAAATTTTATGCATAAAGTGCTTAAATTGAAATTAGGGACTAAATCCAATAAATTGTAAAACTTGCATTCTAGAAGTTTCTAGTATGAAATTGTTTTGAAATATTAATTAGGATGTCTTAAATAAAAATTTTACCAATTTCTAAGTCTATGGACAAAAATTGGACATGGATGGAATTTTTGAAAAGTTTAGTAGCAAGGGCATTTTGGTCATTTAGGGGTAAAATGAATTAAAATACAAAATTAAAAGCCAATTTTGCTCATCTTCAACCCCATGGCCGAATATAGCAAGGAGAAACCATGGCTAGGGTTTTTCAAGCTTCTAAGCTCGATTGTAAGTCCGTTCTAGCCTCGTTTTTAATGATTTTTACGTTTTTGGAGTCCCGGTAGCTCGATTAAGCTTATGCTAGCAATAATTCAACCTAGGGTTCATATTTGGAAAAATACCCATAGGTGAAATTTGTGTATTTTGGTGTTTTATGATAGAATATGAGGTTTTAAATTATGTTAGACAACTTGTGCTACTCGGTTTTAAGCGAAAACTAGCAAAAAGGGCTTAATTGGTAAAAATACCTAATAGTCATAAGTACATGTTAGAGTGAGAATTTGATGTTTCCATAGAAGGGAAAAATGATCAGCATGTCATAAAACATAAGAAAATAGGCTGAAGTTTAATTTACGAGCTTTGGGGTAAAAGTGTAAATATGTAAAAGTTTAGGGGCAAAACTATAATTTTGCCAAAATATGATTTTGGATCAATTTGAATAATGTGAGTCCTAATTAGACTATATTTTCAATGATGGAGCAAGGAAAACTGAAATTCGGGCTAAAATGGAAAAATACCAAGTTGTGGACGAAATGGTAAAAGTAGCCATTTTCGCATATGAGGTAAGTTCATGTGTAAATAATGTAGCATAATTGTTATTTTTAAGTTATTGATGTTAATTATATGATATGATGATTTTTTTATCATGAAATATTGTGCTTTGTGGTTAATGTTGAGTAATATGCAAATTATGTTTACTACTTGATAAATATGAATTGCTACCGAGTATCGGTTCCGATATTTCATGGAAGACGGCAATGTCAGATCGAGGAAAAAATCCCATTTGAACCTTAGGAATAGATTAGGATACAAGTGACATGTCACTAGGATGGTTGAGCATCCGAACTCGTTGAGTTGAGTCTGAGTTCACTTATGGATGCGAATGTCCGAACTCGTTGAGTTGAGTCCGAGTTCGTGAGATGTAACTAGGCGTTCGAACTCGTTGAGTTGAGTCCGAGTTCACTTAGGGGCGGGTTACATGATTTCTTAATTACATATGAGGCACTTATGTGCAAATTATCCGTGTATCCGAGTTGTATTCCAATGTGTTCAACGGGTGAAATTTCTAGTGAAATGAAAGAACACTTAAGATGCAAGCGACATTTTGGTAAGTGTTGTGAAATGGACATTTTGGACAGGTATGTTCTTAACCCTCGGGTTGATAATAGATACAACAACGATAAGGTAGTAAGATGATGAATGATGTTTAGAAATATGATATATGTTTTGGTGATACCATGCTAAAGTTGTTTGGTATATTTGTATTGTTATGTTACTTGTTATTTACATATGAACTTACTAAGCATTTATGCTTACTCCCTCCTCTTTATTTACTATAGTTTTGAACAAGCCAGCTCGAGAATCGGGACGGGTCGAAGGTACGATCACACTATCCAAAGGACTTTAATCTGGGTAAATGGCTTATAAAACTTAAGTATGGCATGTATAGCAATATATTTATTTTGTGTAAATAATTTTATGATATGGCCATGATTGGTTGAGAAAATGTTTGATATTGATAAGTCATGGTGATGGTTAAATTTAGATCATGTTTGATATCATGGAAGTTTAATAGGTTATCTAGTTCATAACAACTCATGAAAAGATGAAATTTGCCTTAAAACAGAATATTGCTGCAGCAATGACATGAATTTGAAAAATCACTAAAAATAGTATAAATGGAATTAAATGATGAGCAAGTTATGAAATTGAAGCTTAATGAGTCTATTTTCATTTGGATAAAAAAAAACAGGCATATAAATTATACTTTATGAGATATTTGAAACCTTGTGAAACAGGGCCAGAGTGATTTCTGGATCCTCTGTTCTTTATATGTACAGATTCCTTATTGAGTCTAGTTTTAAGAGAAACAAACCTCGTAGTCATTGAAATTCTGTATAGAGAGATATCTGATTCGTAATACACAGATGTCAGAGTAGTCGAACCCTGAAACAGGGGAGACTTTAACTAATAAAATGTACTAATTGGCCCAACTAAAAATTATAGAAAAAAATTAGTAAATAGATATATGAGTCTATATTTAAGGAAAATTTACGGATCTTGATTTCGACTTTTGCAACTCGAGATATGATTTTTCTTGTAACTATGACGCGAGTAGCTAGAAAGCTGTGAATGTAGAAACAAAAGATTTGAAGTTCTTAATTTGATAAATTATGTTCGGTAACTCCTCAAGCTCGACTCCGGCGACGGTTTCGGGCGTGGGGGCGTTACACTAATCTCAAGTATACATAGCAACCAAAAAAGCATAATATCAATATGCCTTATTACAACCAAAACATGCCATTTCAATATCCCAAAAATCATTACAACTTGCATAAGTTCCAATACATAAACTCATCATCTTGTCACCTATTTCAAACCACAAATCTTACCATTTCAGCTTTTCATAATCAAACCATCACATAAGCATTATATACATCATATTTCATACTTTTCAAACATATCATTTAAACCAACTTAAAAGGCCATACGTAGCAAAATTTACAAGCAAAATCTCATGGCTATAATTACAACTCAAAACATATCAAATGACACTAGCCTATACATGCCATATACCATATATACAAATCTCAAAATGGTACCAAAATAGATGTCCGATAGTGTGATTGAGTCGCTGACGATCCCTGGTTCCGAGCTAGCTTTATAACACTGTAAAACAAAGAACATTTCACACAGTAAGCTTTAAAGCTTAGTAAGTTCATGATATAATACATTTAACTCATCAATTGAATATATCTCAATCATTTAACTAACACTTAATACAACTTATCACATTTCTCATACTTATTCAAGGCTATATGTTTTACTTTCGTACCACTTCTTTTACCTTATAATAAGCTTTCATAATGCTATTCAATTCAACTCATTTCATCATTCCTTTATCAAATATTTCATCTATTTCATATTCAATATCATCAACCACATAGGTTCTGAACATATATGTACCATCACGTTCTTATCCATCACATTTATCACTTCAATACTCGATGCACTAATTCCTTTGATCATACTTAAACATTCAATTAAGTCGCACACTTAGTGCTAATCAATTAGCCAAAGATATAATAGTATCGCATACCTAGTGTCATTACATTAAAATGAATTTATATCATTGTCGCACACATAGTGCCATTTACTCAGCCAATGCTGTTATAATCTCACACACTCAGTGCCATTTTAGTAGCCGTAGCTGTTTCATTAATCGCACACTTAGTGCCTTATATAATCAATCCACAATTCACACACTCAACTTCACAGTCACATTTCTATTCCTTTCAACACATATAAACATTATTTAAACAATATGTATTATCCACGAACTTACCTCGGACGTAAGAACGACGATATTAGTATATCAATCGAGCACTTTGTTTTTGCCTCAATCTAGGTCTGAATTTCTCCTTTCTTGATCTATATAAATTCAAATTCACTTATTCAATCTCACATTCATTCAATTAAATTCATAATCACATAATTTGGCCTTTTTGCACATTAGTCCGTAATTTCTACATCTTTGACATTTCAGTCCTTATTTCGTAAATACACAAAATTCACATAACCCCATTAAATACAAGCTTGGCTAAATATCTATTAAGGCCCTAAAAGTCTATATATTCCATTTATTTCACATTTCATGCCCTCAATTTCTCATTTTAAAAAATTAGCCCATAATAAGCAAATTCATCAAAAATCACAATACAAAACATGTTTATCTATCACCAAGCTTTCATATTTCACCATTTAACATCACAAATTTCATGAATTCATCAATTGCATCTCATCAAATGATAAAAAAATTCATGAATTTAGCCATGGGCTAGCTAGAACACTTAACAACGATCACAAAAATGTAAAAACCATCAAAAACAAAGTCAAAACCATACCTTAATCACCAATCACAAGTGCCAAACCCCAGCTTTATCTTTTCTTTTCTTTTTCTTTCAAATTTTTGGCAAAGATGGATGATAATGGACAAATTTTATGCATTTGTTTTATTAAATCAACATTTAATTATCAAATTACTAATATAACCTTTTTAATTTCATTTAAAATCCACTAACTCATGTCCATTTATGTCATTTTATGAATTCAATGGTACATTTACAACATAAAGACCTCTCTATTATTAAGACATAGCACTTAGGTACCTTTTAAAATGCCCAAATATGTGTTACTTGACTAAACTGAATGGTTTGGTGAATAAATGAGTTAATTTTGAATGTGTATAGATCAATAACAAAAGAAATTAGATTTAGGTCGGGGGAAATCAAAAGTTGTCGAATAGTCGATCCAATTTGTTCATTGTATATACGAGGTAAGTTCATATGCAAATAAATATCTTTAAATTGAATTATATGTGTTTATTTGTCATTGAACTATTATAAATTTTGATCTAGAAATTACGAGCAAGAATCAACAGAGTTACGGCATCTGAAAGTCCTGTACAAACCTTAGGAATAGTAAAGGATACGAATGTCATGACATTAGGTTATCGAGATGTGACTACATGTAAGACCATGTATGGGACATTGGCATTGTATTGTGATTACGTGTAAGGTCATGTCTGGGACATTGGCATCTATTTATGATTTCATGTAACACCCTATCTGGGATAGTGGCATCGATATATGATAACATGTAAGACCATATCTAGGATATGGCATTGTGTGAGTTCATGTGATTTTTGAGTATCCTTAACAATCCCGAATGGTTCATTGGGCAAAGTCAAGTTGAGAAAAATATGTGAATGAGATTACGAGTATAGAAAAGGGGAAGTATTTGACGAATTTGATTAAGATATTGAATATATGTACAATGAGAAAGGTTTGTGAATTTGTATGTGTTTAGCTATGCTTAGCATAGTTGAATATATATGCAAATATTCATATGATGATTTTATTTGTATATGGCTTACAAAGCTTTTAAAGCTTACTATGTTTGTTTTTCACTATTTTATAGATTATTGAAACTAGCTCAGACTTAGGGATCGTCAGAAAACATCATAACACTATCGATCATCTCATTGGTATTTTTAGAGCTTTGTATATATGGTATATGTCATATATAGGCTAGTGTTATCTTGATATGTTTTGAGTTATGATTTTGAGCCATTAGATTTGGCTTGTAAATGTTGGTATGTATTTGGCCATTTAAGTTGGCTTAAATTATGTGTTTGATAAGTGATCTATCGATGTATATAATGCCTTATGTGTTGGCTTGTTTGGTATGGTTATATGGTTGCTCTTTTAGATAGTTGTAAGTTGGAATATTATTGCTTGGAAGTTGGTATATTGTGGTTTGATTTGAGATGATGATATGGTATGTTTTGTGACATGAAATAGTTGATAAGTTGATAAGGAAGTGCGTTTGGTACTTATGTAAGCTTTGATGATTTTGGCATAATTATTTAGTATGTTTTAAATATGGAATTTAGTAGTTGAAATGGTTGAGGATAGATGGCATGAAGTATGTATGAAATAGCATGCTTTGGTTGCTTATGTATGTTTAAAATGGTGCAAATTTGATGTGGTTTAGGTATGCTTAAGGAGGGTGAGAAATGTGGCTTTTACCTAGCCTATTTTCATTCCACACAGCTGAACACACGAGCATATAGCTCGACCATGTGTGACATATGGCTTTGGTACACGGCTGTGTGTCCCCTGAGGTGCCCGTCAAACTTAAGTCATTATACCCTATAGGTTTGACACGACCTAGACATACAGAGATGTCTACTAGCCATGTGTGGCACACAGGCTAGCACATGGGCATGTGGCCGGTTGTGTGGCCCAAGTCAGTAACCCCTCCAGATTTCCCATAGCCAAGGCACATGGGCGTGTCTCCGGTTGCGTAGTGTAAGTCAGTATGTATGCCTTATTTTCACAAGGCCTGTGACACGGGCGTGTCTGGTGGCTGTGTAAGGCGCATGGCCTATTCACACGGGCATGTGACCCTTAAATGTATGAAAATTTTCTAAATTTCTCAAAGTGTGCAAATGTTATCGGTTTAGTCCGGTAATACCTCGTAACCCTATTCTGGCGACAGATATGGGTTAGGGGTGTTACAATAAATTTGATGTGATTTTGGGTATGGATTGGTTAGCTATGCATAATGCTATAGTGGATTGTAAACGAAAGAGAATAGAACTGAAATGCTAGAACAATGAGACTATTAAACTTCGATCTGATGATCTGAATAGTTTGCCAGTTGTGATCTCATCTATGTTAGCTCGAAGATTTGAGAAAAAAGGATGTGAAGATTATCTTGACTATGTATATGATACGAAAGTGATAGAAACAAAGATTGAATTAGTACCAGTTGTGTGTGAGTATCCAGATGTATTTCTCAAAGAGTTACCGGGTTTACCATCTATCAGAGAGGATGAGTTTGGTATTGAATTAGTACCGGGTACAATGTCGATATCAATAGCTCCATACAGAAGCTCCGATAGAGTTAAAAGAATTGAAAGCTCAATTGCAAGAATTGACAGACAGAGGCTTTCCTAGACCGAGTTTCTCCCCTTGAGGTGTACCGGTGTTGTTTGTGAAAAAGAAAGATGGCATAATGAGAATGTGTATAGACTATCAACAGCTCAACAAAGTGACGATCAAGAACAAATATCCTTTGCCACGAATAGATGATTTGTTTGATCAGTAAAAGGGGAAACAATGTTTTCGAAAATTGATTTGAGATCAGTTTATTACCAATTGCGAGTTAAAGACTCCGATGTGCCTAAGACTGCATTTAGAACAAGGTACGGACATTATGAATTTCTTGTTATGCCTTTCAGACTAACAAATGCACCTGCTGTTTTTATGGACTTGATGAACTGGATCTTTAGGTTGTATTTAGATTGATTCGCAGTTGTGTTTATTGATGACATTTTGATTTACTCTCAAGACAAATCAGAGCATGTCGAACATTTGAGAATCATGTTACAAAGTTTGAGAGATAAACAGTTGTTTGCAAAGTTCAGTAATATGAGTTTTGGCTACAAGAATTTGGTTCTCTGGGACATATAATTTCAGCCGCGAGTATCTGAGTTGACTTGAACAAAATTTTTGCGATTATAAATTGGAAGCCTCCGAGAAATATATCTGAAGTTTGTAGTTTTTGGGACTAGTCGACTATTATAGACAATTTGTAAAAGGTTTCTCGATGATTGCGACTCCGATGACGAGATTGCTTCAAAAAGATGTTATATTTGAATGGTCAGAGAAGTGTCAGCAAAGTTAAAACAATTGAAAGCATTATTGACAGAGGCACCAGTGTTAGTTCAGTCTGAGTTAGGTAAAGAATTTGTAGTTTTTAGTTATGCGTCTTTAAATAGCCTAGGTTGTGTTTTGATGTAGGAATGTAAGGTTATAGCTTATGCCTCGAGACAGTTGAAGCAGCATGAAAAGAATTATCCAACGCGCAATCTCGAATTAGCTACGATAGTATTTGCATTGAAAATCTGGGGTCATTACTTGTTTGGTGAGAAATGCCATATTTATTTTGATCACAAAAGCTTTAAATATCTGATGACTCAGAAAGATTTGAATTTGCGACAGCGGAGATGGTTAGAATTGTTAAAAGACTATGAATTAGTAATTGACTATCATCCGGGGAAAGCGAATGCAGTTGCTGATGCTTTGAACCAAAAGTCTTTATTTGCTTTACATGCTTTAAACACACAATTAGCTTTGTCTGATGATGGTTCAATTGTAGCTGAGTTGAAAGCGAGGCCATTATTTGTACAGTAGATTTGTGAGGCTAAAAAATTTAATAATGATTGCAAGCAAAACGAGCTCAGTGTGAGTCAACTTCTGATTCTGAGTTTAGAATAGGAAATGATGAATGTTTGATGTTTCGTGATAGAATATGTGTACCAAGAAATTCTAAGCTCATTCAGAAGATTTTAAATGAAGCACACAATAGTTTTTTATCAGTACATTTAAGAAGCACGAAAATGTATAACGATTTGAGACAGTTTTATTGGTGGCATAGTATGAAACGAGATATCTCAGAATTTGTTTCAAAATGTTTGATTTGTCAGTAAGTTAAGGCTGAGAATCAAGTGTCTTCAGGTTTATTACAGCCGATTATGATTCCTGAGTAGAAATGGGATAGAGTAATAATGGATTTTGTATTGGGTTTGCCCTTATCTCTGAAAAAGAAAGATGCTATTTGGGTTGTTGTTGACAGATTGACAAAATCAGCTGATTTCATTCTAGTATGTATGGATTACACACTTGATAAATTGGAGGAGTTGTATATCTCAGAGATTGTTCGACTGCACGAAGTGCCATTATCTATTGTTTTAGATAGGGATCCAAAATTTACTTTGCGATTTTGGAAGAAATTGCAATAAGCTTTAGGTAGAAAGTTGCATTTTAGCACTACATTTCACCTGCAAACAGATGGTCAATCTGAGCGAGTTATTCAGATACTTGAGGATATGTTGCGATGTTGCATTCTTGAGTTTGAAGGTAGCTGGGAGAAATATCTATCGTTGATTGAATTTGCTTACAATAATAGTTTTCAATCAAGTATTACAGTGGCACCGTACTAAGCTCTATACAGTCATAAACGCCGAACACCATTGTATTAGACTGAGCTTAGTGAGAGTAAGATTCATGGGGTTGATCTGATCAAAGAGACTAAAGAAAAAGTAAAAGTAATTCGCGATAGTTTGAAGGAAGCTTCGGATTGACAAAAATTGTACGCAGACTTGAAATGGAAAGATACTAAGTTTTAGATCAGGGATAATGTGTTTTTGAAAGTGTCACTATGGACCGTATAAGGTTGTTGAGAGAGTTGGGCCAGTGGCATATCGGTTATCTTTGTCGCCTAAGTTAGAGAAAATACATAATGTGTTTCACGTCTCGATGCTACAAAGATATTGATCTGAACCTTCACATGTCATTTCCCCGACCGAGGTCGAAATTCAACCAGATATGTCATATGCTGAAAAATCGATTCAAATTTTAGCTCGTGAGGTCAAAGAGCTAAGAAATAAGAGAATTCCATTAGTGAGTGTATTATGGCATCGACATGGGGTTGAAGAATCTACGTGAGCACCCGAGGATGCTATGAGAAAACAATACCCGAACCTATTCATTGGTAAGATTTTCGAGGATGAAAATCCTTAAGGGAGGAGAGTTGTAATAGCTCGATTTTAGTTAAATCAGAACAGTGGTTTCAGAACCACAACTCCAAGGTCAAAAAATTATTTTTAATATTATTTCTGGTATTCACAACATGTTATTTGATATGTGTGAAATTTTCGTGAGTTAATTTTATCGTTTGAATAGTCAATTTGAGAAAAAATGACTTAATTGTGTAAAATGCAAAAGTTGCATTCTATTTGCTAAAGGTGTCAAATAGCTTTGGCTTTTAAATATGATGGCTTTAAATGGTAATTAGACCATTTTAAATGTTAATGGACATTAATGGGCATCCATTATATGATTTTATATGTTTATTACTAAGGTTAAAAAGGTAAATTAGTAAATTAAGTTATAATAAATACAACTAAACATTTTATCATCTTATTTTCATCTTCCATTAAAATAAAGAAGAAAAATAGCCATAGAGGTTTGAGTATTCGACCAATCTAATTTGTTCAATCAAGGTACGGTTTTTGCTCGATTTTTAATGATTTCTATGTTTTTGAGATCATTGCTTCTTATTCTAGCTAGCCTGTAGTTGAAACTGTTAAAGATTTTAAGAGTTTCTATTGATGATTTTATGTGTTCTTTGGTGTTTGAAGATGAAATATGAAAGCTTGATGATAGATTTCAATGTTTTGTAAAGTGATTTTTGACAAAAATGTCAAATAGGGATTATATCGTGAAATGTGTAAATTGAGGGGTTGAAATGTGAAATAAATGAACATTATGGGCTGCTAGGGTCCTATAGGTAATTCAGCTAAGCTACAGTATAATGAAATTATGTGAATTTTGTGTAATTGAGAATAAGGACTAAATTGTTAAAAGTGTGAAAGTTTAGGGGCTAAAGTGCAAATATGCCTAAATGTATATTTTGGACTAAATTGAAAGAATATATGATTGAATAAGTTAATTTTGAATTCATATAGATGAAGAAAGAAAGAATTAAGATTTAGATCGGGGGAAAAACACGGTTATCAAGTAGTCGACCCGTTCCGTCAATTCCGAATACAAGGTAAGTTTGTATAATTGAACTTAAATGTGTATACATTTATTGAGTGAATGAAATTGAGATAGTATTAATTTTATTAGATAAATGTTGAGATATTACATGAAATGTACGAGTTTAGTAAAGCAAGTTGTCGAATAAGACCATAGTTGGGCTATGACAATCGAATAATAAGACCAAAACCGGGTTATGGCATGTGAATGAAAGACCACGACAGGGCCTTGACAATGTATGTGTAAGACCATGTTCGACTATGGCATCAAAAAATTGATTAATTTGTATCATAAGCACTTATGAATCGGGGAGGTTTGATAAGAGTAATGATGAAAAATAGAAAAGTATTGGTACAGGTATGTACAGAAAAACTATTCAAGTATCGAATTATATGAAGTTGAGAACTCATGAATGATGATATGAATAAATTTGATGTTAGCTCATGAATTGATGCTTTAAATGTTAATGATATTATCTATTTTTGAATTGCTATATGAATGTTGTGATTATTTTATGTTCACATACAGACTTACTAAGTTTTATAGCTTACTCTATTTAATTTTTAATGTTTTATATATCTATAAAGCTAGCTCGGATCTAGGAATTGTCACAGACTTCATTGCACTATCGATCATCTATTTTGGTACTTTTGAAGTTACGGATTTATGGTATATGACATGTATAGGCTTGAGTCATTTTGGTATGTTTGATGGATATGTATTTTGGCCATTTGAGGTGGCATAAAATGATGATTTTATTGATGCTTATGAATGTGCAAATAGTTCTACTCTTAATGTTTGGTAATAAACCTATAATGAATGAATAGAATTGAAGTGGTTATGTATGTTTGGGTTAGTTTTGCTAAACAAATCATACATGTGAATTATGCTTAGGAAAGCAAATTAAATTGTTTGGTATTTGAATAGGTAAATGATATGGAATTGAGTATTGAATGTAGTTGAAATGGATATGGTATGATTATGTATTAGATGATGACTTTTGGTTGCATAATTGTGTCTTAAAATGATACCTTATGAGCTTGCATAAGTATGTGCAAAAAGGGTGGCAAATTGGCTTTGCAAATGGCCTATTTTTGTGCACACGGGCATGTGTCTCAGCCGTGTGCGACACACGGTTATGCTACACGGCCATGTGTCCCCTGGTGTTGACGTTGAATTGAAGTCAATATGCTCCACACGGTCTCACACACGAGCATATGACAAGCTGTGTGGGATAAATCCGTATACCCCCTAAAGGGCACATGGGCGTGTAGTTGGCCGTGTAACCCAAGTCAGTATACTCTCCAGTTTTCATACAGCTTGGCACACGGGCTAGTCCTCGGCCATGTGATGCAAGTCAGTATGTATGCCCTGTTTTCACATGGAGTAAGACACGGGCGTGTCTACTAGCCATGTGAGGCACATGGCCTGTTCACACGGGCATGTGACCTCTGTTTACAACAAAAATTTCTATGTTTTTTGAAATTTTCGTATGTTATCAGTTTAGTCCCTAACCACTTCTAAAGCATGTTTAAGGCCTCATAGGTCTTTATAAGGGACAACGTGGTTTTATTGAATGATATGAGAATGAATGCTATATGTTGTGTATTGATTGGTAATACCTCGTCACCCTATTTCGGTGACGGATACGGGTTAGGGGTGTTACAATTACAGCTACATATAATGCATGAATACTACAACTAAAACCTAAAATAAACTAACTCAGTTTCCTCAGCCATCAATGTGGGTGTATAATGTTTCTTCCTCGTCTTCTTTTTCTCTTCATTCTCGCATTTTTTGTCTTTGTAGTGCTTTCTCTTCTTTTCTTTGGGCTTCGCACGGTCCTCAGATTGATCCTCAATTTTCGACACTGTCCTGGCATCACTGAATGCTTCCTATGTAAGAGGGGTCACATTGAGTGGTCCAGTATAGACCAGTATCGCCAATGAGTTGTGGTGCTGCTTACTGGTTACCTCTATAGCTTTTGCCAGTCTAGCTCCATCCCGCTCCAGATTATTAGTAGTTGCATCCACAAACTCAGATGCATTGACAATGTTCTCAGCAGATTCTTTCTCAACAGCTTTTGTCTCAATATTTTCTTCCTTGGCCTTCTCGTTCACAGCTGCAACACGGACTCCCTCCTCTTTAGCAGGTGCCTCTTGACTAGCAATGAAGTCATGCTCGACCAGGCTATCAATTCGTCGCATGCACTCTTCAATATCCTTTAGTTTTCTTCTTTCTCATCACTAGAGACGTGCACTGTAACATCCCGAATTAGGGCCTAGTCAGAACAGTAGTTTCGGGACCACAAATCTGACGTAAGAAAATTTATTTTTATTATATTTTTATGGTCTATGATTTTACAGAATGATTTTGTGAAAATTTCGTTCGAAAATTTTGACGTTTGGGCACTCAATTTGGTCAAAAGGATTAAATTGTAAAAAGTGAAAAAGTTGAGTTCTACATGTTAGAGGTATCAAATTGTTATGAAATTTTAAATGGGAGCTCCTTAAATGGTAACTAGACCATTTTATAACTTGTTGGACAAAAATGGCCTTGGATGGATAAAATTTCAAAGAAAGGCAAAAAGGGTATTTTGGTCATTTAGGGGTAAAATACATTAAAAGACAAATTTTAAAACCCAAATGTGTCCCTTTCTTCTTGCTTTAGCCGAAATTACCTAGAGCAGCCATGGTTAGGGTTTGGCTAAGCTTCCAAGCTCATTTGTAAGTGCTCTCAAGCCCCGTTTTTAAAGTTCTTTACATTTTTGAAATCCTGGTAACATGTTCTAGCTATTTCTACCATTATTTTGAGCTAGGGTTTATGTTTAAAAATTTACCCATGAGTAATACACATGCATTTTGATGTCTAATGGTAGAAAATGAGTGTTGGGTGTTTAATAAACGACTTTTACTAAGCGATTTTCGATGAAAACATCCGAAAGGACCGTTTTGTAAAAGTTGTAAAATTGGTCAGAAATGGGTGACTTAGTGGAAATTGGGGGCTGTCGTAGTTATGAAAAATGATCAGAATGTCATAAAACATAAGAAAATAGGATGAAGTTTAATTTTCGAAGATTGTTGCAAAAGTGAAAATATGCAAAAAGTTTAGGGGTTAAAATGTAAATTTGTAAAAATATGATTTTTGGACCCCTATGAATAATGTGAATAATTAGTAGGCTAAATGTGATATTATAGATCAAGGAAAACAAGATTCGAACTTAGAACGCGGTCGAACAAGGTTAAGCACAAACTCGAAATAAATAGTCGTACTCGAAACCGAGGTAAGTTCATATGTCAATGATAATGCAATAATATTATTGTTCATACTTGAACTTAAATTGATGTGTTAACATTTTGTGATGGATATTTAATTAGTTTATATAAAGATTATATATTGTAACAAATGCCAAATTATAATTATATGTAATACCATGTTTATCTTATGGACTAATGTCTAAATAAACATGGAAATTTGTTGAATTGGATGTACATGGCATGAGCAACTATGCATAATGAGATACTTGATGAAAAGAGAAAATCTCGGTTGAATAAAAAGGGAAATTTGATGGATAAACCATGGCTTACATGACTTGAGATCCTACATGTGTTGCAGAAAAGGATTTAGCCCGGACGGGTAATCCGTGATCTCAAGTATGAAAAGGATCTAGCCCGGACGGGTGTTCCTTAAGTGATCGAGCCTCCCGAAGAATATGTGTACATTAAGGATTTAGCCTAGGCGGGTAATCCAATTGGGGTCTGAATTTAGCCTGGACTGGTAATTCAGATCTGAGCTCATTGAGAGTGCTTGTCGTACAAGGGATTCAGCCTGGATTGGTAATCCCGACATCAGTCCATGAGTTTATATTACGAGGGATTTAGCCTGGACTGGTAATCCCACCGTAAGATGTGAGGTTTGCGGGAGGCGCATATGAAATGATCACTTGTATGAATTGACGGTGAATGGGATATCCATCGAGATTCTGAGAAATTCAGCGAGATTAATATGAGAAATGAAATAAAAGGCTCTTTCCGTGATACATAATGTATGTTATATGATAATATTATGATGCTTGTGAGTTGTCATGTTTGGATGAGTACGGTGCTAAATGATAGCACAGGTAAGTACTCGAAACCCATGAGCACGTACTTGACATGAGAAATGAAATGGACTTATGATAATGGTGCATATGAATGAATGATATTTATGAGAATAATTTCTACAACAAATTGTGATGATTATTATCTTGTTGCACTAGGACAGATTTGGTACAGCAGCATTGGTTTGACTTTGAAAATCCACCGAAGATTGTGAAAACTGAATTAAAGACTGAATAAAACATGGAATTAAAGCTTAATAAGTCTAGTTTCACATAAAGGAAACAATGTAAGCAAAAGAGTTCTTTATCATGAGATATTTGAATTCTTGTGAGATAGAGTCGGAGTGATTCCAGACTCCCCTGTCTCAACTTTGGAAAATCACTAGAAATTGTAAAAAAATAATTATGAGTTAAAATTCATATGAATGAAATCCTTAATGAGTCTACTTTCAGTAGTAAGAGAAAGGAACATTATTCGAGTCTCGTAGTATGAGATAAATAAATTTTAGTGAATAAAGGTCGAGGCTATCAAACAGCAAAACAGGGGAGAATTTGAATAATAAACTGTACTTATTCACTGGACAAAAAATTCTGAAAATTTTATGATAAGAAGAGATATGAGTATAGTTTCTGACAAAATTGATGGATATTAATTTGGAGTCCCATAGATCGAGTTATAAATAATTTATCGACTATAACTCTAGTAGACAGCTTGACCAAAATATGAATAAAAGCCTAATTATAGTTGTATTACCTAAGGAAACATGTTATTATAATGCTTATTATTTTCATATAGACTTACTAAGCGTAAAGCTTACTCCCTCTTTCCATCCTTTTAGTTTTGACAGGTCAGCTCGGGGTTGGAGATCGTCGGAGGCAGCATCACACTATCGAGCCTTTACCTTTGGAGTATTGACATGTATATGTTAAACTTGTTCAAGTGAGTGGCATGTATAGGGGCTTAGTTTTTCTATGATCGATGTTGTTGTGATTAACCAAATGTATTGGCTGATAATGATTTGTTGTATGTAGCCATGAGATGTGGCTTATAATGATTTTGGCTTGTAAGCCTATTCATCCATGATATGTGTAAATGTCTTTGTGATGTGGGTATGTGATTATGCTTGTTGACTATGTATAAGAAGTATATGGCATATGTACATGGTGAGTGCCTTAGGACCATTTGAGGTGGTCATGGCTATGGAATAAATGTGTGATATAGTAATAAGTTGTTAGTGCCTTGAACATGGATGTTTAATTTATAAGTTAGTAAACATAGTATAATGGTATAAGGAGTAGAAAGGGGTGACTTAAGGCTTGGGAAATAGCCTATTATGGTCCATATGGTTGGACACACGGGTATGTGTCTAGGCCGTGTGTGATACACGGTACCCTCCCATGGGTGTGTGCTATGCCCGTGTGTCCCCTGCACTTAAAATTTTAAGTTAGTACAGGACATGGGTAGGTCACACGGGCGTGTGCCATAGCCGTGTCCCAAAGTCAGTATTGAACACAGACAGGCAGCATGGGCGTGTGCCATGGCCGTGTTTAAAAGTCAATGTTGCCCACGGGCTAAGGGCATGGGCGTGCCCCAAGTCACAGAGCATGTGAGTCCACACGGCCCTCCTACTTAGGCGTGTGACACTCCAAAGCTAGAAATTTATTAAGTTGCCCAAAGTTTACCAAATGTTTTCGATTTTGTCCAGAACTGCCTTAATGTAGGTTATAGGCCCCAATAGCCTGTATAAGGGACGATATGCATATGTTCTAGAAATTTTAATTTTGGGCGAAATTTGGTGACCTGGTTTTGTATGTTTATGAATGTTTAAAGTCTGGTAATGCCTCGAGCCCTGCCCCGGTATTGGATACGAGTGAGGGTTGTTACATGCACAATGGGAGGGGATTCCACCTATCTATCTCAATCCCCTCAGTAATCTTCCTCGAAGGAGGGTTCTTACTCTCGGATGATTGGTGGGAACACTGGAAATTCTAGGAGTGGGGTTGAGCTTAACTAACGTAATTCAGCTACAATAGAGTTTTTATAAGCCCTGGTATAAGTATATAACAAATTTTGTGATTTTTCCATATCCTCTATTGTAGCGACAAGCCTGATCTGCTTATTGCTGATGGAATTGACCAACTTTTCGATATCCTTCATTTTAAGCAGCAATGATGTCTCTGCAGTTAGGTTTGTTCCCTTACTTTCTTTGTAACATCCCAAACCCGGCCCAGACGTTACGGCCGAATTTAGTATGTCACATGGAGATGTTTCAAAAAAACATGTGTTTATCTAAATTCTTTGTTTAGAGTTTAGCAAAAATTTGTTCTTGTTTTAAGTTAAAGTGAATGGAAGCTATGCACCAGGTAGGAAGCCAGAAAAGAGGAGGTGAGTCTTATAGGACCGCTTAAGTACCAAGCTCTTCCCGGATCCAATCCTAGACATGCACACATCCATTGCCACACTTTAGGCAGGTTACGTGTCTACGAACATTAAAACAAGTTTAAGTTTGCTTAAAATATTTATTTTCTTGGAAAAACATTTACTTTGCAGAAACTTTGCGCTTCATCGTGATCTTTAAAAAACAAGTACTTTTTCTAAAACGAACCCTAGTGCTAACCAGTTTAATAATCCCCAAAATAAAATTAATTACAAAGAGCGGCCTTATTACAACTTTAAGCATAATAAAAATAATCCAAATTAAATGCTAAACTTATTAAATCCGCAATCAATCTTCATGGCCACTCGAATCCCTTGACCCAAGTCCACCAACTAGGGCTCACCTGCAAGGATGGAAGAGGAAGGGTGATTTTGGGAAACTCGGTGCATCTGAAACCCATCCAAAGCCCAAATCAGCTCGAGCCCATTGGGCCTAAGCCCTATTCAGATAAAGACACAGTGGATGAAGCCCTTTTCGAATCTGATAGCAAGGCCTTAGCCCTTTTTACATAACAATGTGGCCCATAGGCCCGATTCAAGAACATAGGTAACAATAGTAGTAATGCATGCAAACCCATCTAGGAGACTACTCAACCCACCAACCGCTACATCGCACCTGCACCAGCCCTACACTCCATGTGGGGAATATCTCAACCCACCCAAATTTCTACATTCCACAGTTAAAGAACGCACTCAAATATCGATAAGTTGAGGCAAAGCCTCCAGATGTGGATGAATCACTTTCAATACTTCCTCCATCAATACCCAAATCCCATGCAATGAGATATTAATAAAAGCATATCATGTAAAATACAAGATTAATCAATCATGCGGTTTAGCCAATTTAAACCCTAGGGTAAATCAGTAATTTTGCTCTTTAGGGTAATTTTCGTAACTTAGCAACTACACAAGCTACTTGATAATTTTCAACAGCTTTTATGCGCTTTGGTTCCACCATCTAACTAATGAGCTAATTTGCCCATCTCTTACCCATATTGGTCCGTAAGCCCATTGGGCCCAGTTTTGGCCCATCAAGGCCCTCTTTTTTTGAAGTACGTTAAGACGTCACACAAACTTACTTACCACCTTGCGGTGCTAGATCTAACAATTCGGCATTTCAGCTTTTGCCGAATTGAACTAAGAAAGGTGTTAAAGACACACCGATTCGCGACGATCGCCTCTTGAGATCTCTTCCGATGTCCTACAATTGATTAGCATAGTTCTTATTTACAAACCATAATCACTAAACCCCAAAACTTATTCATCCAAGACAGAGCCATGTCCCTAAAAACCTTTAAAACCTTACCTTTCTGCAAAAATCGATAGCTAGCTCCGAATCTGATTGCCCCAAGGAACCACGCCTTCTCCAACGCTTAAGTAAACACTAATCATTGACAGAAAACATTGGTTAAAGACCTTAGAGATCCAAAGGCCCAAATCGATGACCTCCCTATAGTTTAGGGACTTGCTTTTCCTAACTTGTAAAAATAGGACCAGATCTGAGATAATAAGCACTTACCCCTTGTTCTTTCTCGATTTCCACTCAATCCAGTGCAGATTTATCCTTAAAACAACGGTAAAACCCGAATCCAGGAGTTGAAGAAATTTCGGCTATAGCCCCTAAAGCTATGGTATTTCGGCTTTTGGTGCTGAAGGAGATGACAATATGAAACTATAACCTGGATGTAGAATTGCCAATAGGTCTTTAGAGTTTAGAAAGAATAATCGTTGATTAATGGAAACACAATGTTAAAGGGTTTGGCTTTGAAGAAATCGGTACCGAAGAATGTGTGTTCAAGATTTGGCTTTTATGGATTCGCAAAAGTATCGATGAACAATGAGAATTGATGAATGGTTTTGAAGAAGAAAACAGAAAAAGAAGAATAGGGAAGTGGTAGTTTGGCTAAAGAGGAAGAAAAGAGAAAAGAAAATCCTTGTGATGTCCGAGAGAAAAGAACGGCACCACTCAATACCCTAGGTGCCGAAATACTAACCTCATAACCTTCGCCAATTTTCCCTCTTCAATTCCCAAAATTCGCCAACTCCTAGCCTCTCTCCCAATCCTTAAATCTCTCCCTTATCACTCCTTAATCCAAGCGTTTAGACCGATTCAAACTCTCCTCTAGCGAATCCACCGACTCCAACACTTACCCCTCCAGCATTTAAAAATAAATGCATCTATTTGTCAACACAGGGAATCGATCCCATGCTTTCCCCAATGCTCCACACGCCATCTTCTTAGGAGCCTAGTGGCGTCACCCTTGCCACTTTACTAAGGCTCTTTTTGTGATGCAATTTGCCCATATCTTTATACAAGGGCCACCTAGCCGGAACCCCTAACTCCTAAGTCCAAAAATTCAAAAATTTGACCGGGTTTTGGCCAACACATGGGCCTTCTATAAGCCCATTTACCTACTCAAAATATTAATTTCACATCCAAATACAAAATTTTAAAATCTTTACAAAATATTGAAAACCGCAAATAAATCCGAAAATCAGGACGTTACATTCTTCTTTGGTTTTGCCCTTCCTTTTCTTGCTAGTGTCTGCCTCCTTCATTGTTGGCATATCTTTGCCATGAGTCATTCTTTCAATAGAGGCTTCATTGATTAGGCCCTTATTTTCTAGGACCTCTTCATCATTAAGGGGAACGATCCCTTTCTGCTAGGACAGTAGCATCACCAACGATGGCAAAACCAAAATTCCAGTTTTCCTTGTGGCATAGTCAGCAATTTCCTAGTGGAGTATTGTGCCAACATCAATCTTTCTACCCTTGACAATTGAATGTATCAGACACATTCTATCAAAGTTGACTGTGGTGCTATGGGTAGAGGGCAATAGACTGTAGTTGACAAAATGAAACCAAATTTTGCTTTATAGTGTCAAGAAGCGGCGGTGCATCGTATAATTCTTTTGATGTGAACCCATCCACAATGCTCCTTCGATACATAAATCCTTCACCAATAGGGCCCTTTTGTCTTCTATGATATCCTCAATAAACTTGGAGTGTTCATTGACATCCATTTTCGTGTTGTACAGCTCGTAAATTTTTTAGTATCCCATGGGATTAAGCCTTCTCGAATAAAGATAAACTCTAACTCATGGTCATAAAGGTTAGCGTAAAACTCACGTACCAATGAAGGAGGATAGCTTCCAAGATGAGTGCAGAAAATCTCTCATTTTAGCTTAGAGATAGTTTTGTAAATCTGCTTGTCGAAGCCTTGTTCTTGTGAAAGGAGAATGCCTTGTTCTGGGTGAAAGTTGCACTTTCAAATGTTGTCTTGAAATTGGTCCTTGGCCATTTTCATTAAAAAGATCACCGGCTCATTTTTCTCCGTTGGCATGGAGGACCCCGATTCACGAACTACAGTTCAGAGGACGAGTGTTCTTCAACAGACTTGGTGGCTTTCTGGACTGATCCTCTCATTCTTTCCATATTTTGTTTGTTTTGTGGACTGGAGATGGTTTAAAGTTGTAAAGGTATGAGCTTGGAGAAAAGAAAGTAAATAAAAATGGTTGCTTTGTATGTGTAATAGTTGGCACATTTAATGGGGGTTTATAGCGAGTGAAAGAAGAAGATGAAAATGCATGATTTTTGTGAAGGGATATAAAGCTAGCGGGAATAATTATGTCCAATAAGAATTCCACCCGCTCAGATAGATTAGACGGCTAGGTGACTTTTGATCAAACGGTAAAATCTTGAAATTTTTTATATGCCTTCATTCTTGATGAGTTATAAGTGACAGTACAATAGTACGAATTGCGTTGATAATAAAGCCCAAGTGCATTGACATTGGTACCTAGTTATTCTGTAAAAATAAAATATAAAATATAAAACAAACTTGAAAAAAAACAATAAAATAAAAATAAAATAATGATAAATTCAATAAAAATTAAAATTTTTCGACCAATTTAATGGTCTCTGCCTGCTTTTGATTAATATTCCCAAAATAGTGGTTCAACTGCTGTCCATTCACTTTGAACTAGTGTCCATCATGTAAACCTCTGATTGTGACTGCACCATGAGGAAATACTTCGACAACTTCGAATGGTCCAAACTAACAGTAGCGCAATTTACCCGGGTGTAGTTTCAGTTTAGAATTGAATACTAAAACTTGTTGACCTGCGGTAAATTGTCACTGCAAAACAATTCTATCATGCCATTTTTTGGTCTTTTCATTATAAATTTCCACATTTTCATAGGCATTTTGCGTAATCTCCTCTAGTTCAGTGATATCCAACAACCTTTTCTTTCCAGTAGCTTCATAGTCCATGTTCACTTGCTTAATTGCCCACATTTCTTTGTGCTCCAGTTCAACTGGCAAGTGACCTGCTTTCCTAAAAACCAATTGATATGGTGACATCCCTAATGGAGTTCTGTATGCTGTTCGCAATGCCCATAAAGCGTCATCCAGTCTAAAAGACCAATCTTTCTTCGAAGGGTTCACAACCTTCTCAAGAATGTTTTTAATTTTTCGATTCGATACTTTGGCTTGTCCATTAGTTTGCGGATGATAAATAATAGCCATCGTATGATTAACTCCATATCTCTTCAGTACGGCTGCCACTTGGTTGCAATGAAAGTGTGTACCCTGATAACTAATCAATGCCTTTGGTGTGCCAAAGTGGGTGAGTATTTGCTTGTGAAAAAATTTAAGCACTGTCTTTGTATCATCCTTTGGGACTGCAATATTTTCAGTCCACTTTGAGATGGTCCCATAAAATCCATACCCCAAACATCGAACAATTCAACCTCTATAATTGGCTGCTGCAACATTTCTTTGCGTCGGGATATAGAACCTGTGACAACCCGAATTAGGGCCTAATCAGAATAGTGGTTTTGTGACCACAAATCCGAGATAGAAATAATTATTTTATAATTATTTTGGGGTTTATGATATGATTTCATGATTTCGTGAAAATTTCGTGATGAAATTCTATGCATTGAGCGCTTAAGTTGAGATTAGGGACTAAACCGAATAAATTGTAAAACTCGTGTTTTAGAAGTTTTTAGTATGAAATTGCTTTGGGATATTAACTAGGAGGTTTTAAATAGCAATTTGACCCATTCCTAAGCTATGGAGAAAAGTTGGACATGGAGGGAATTTTTGGAAAGTTTAGTAGTAAGGGCATTTTGGTCATTTGTATATTAAATGAAATAAAATGGGAAAAATAACACAAAATTGGTCATCATCTTCACTAGTTGCTGCCGAAATTTGCTCTCCTCCATAGCTAGGGTTTCTTCAACTTTCAAGCTTCATAGTAAGTGATTTCAAGCCCCGTTTTTAATGTTCTTCACATTTTTGAAATCCTCGTAGCTTGGTTTACCTATTTCTACCATTATTTCGAGTTAGGGTTTATGTTTAAAAATTTACCCATGAATGATAGGCATGTATTGTGTTGTTTGATGATAGAATATGAATGTTTGAAGTTAGGAGAACGATCTTTTCTAAGCGATTTTTAACGAAAACGAGCAAAACGGCATAATCGATAAAAATACCTATTGTTCATAACTATGTGTTAGAGTGAGAATTTGATGTTGCCATAGAAGAGAAAAATGATCCGTAGGTCATTAAACATAAGAATAATGGATGAAATTAAATTTCCGAGCCTTGGGAAAAATTGTAATTTTGTAAAAGTTAGGGGGCAAAAATGTAATTTTTGTATAATGTGATTTTTCGATTAAAATAAATAGTTCGAGTATTAAATGAGCCAAATATGTTTTTATAGATCAAGAAAGGCGTGGAATCGACCTCGAACGGGGGAAGGAGAAAGTTTTGGACTAAATTGCAAAATTCCCATATTTTGCACCGAGGTAAGTTTGTATATAAATAATACATTAATTTCATTTACATTCTTATATTTCAGCCTATTATATATATATATACTAGCTGATGTTGAAGTATAAATCGACTATTGGAAGAATGGAAATAAGTAATAGAGAGAGAGATCCCGGTTGAACATTCGGAAAGATCGAATAAAATAGAGGGAGCATAGCTAGGTCACATGTATGGTGTTGAGTGCACATCATGTGTACAAGAAAGCTACGAGATACTATGTAGTAGCTAGGTCACATGTGTGATACGGGATGTATCCCATGTAGACAAGAGAGCTACGTGAGAGATAAATGTAGCTAGGTCGCATGCGTGATTCCAAGTGAAGGACACCATGTAGACAAGAGAGCTACGAGACAAATCGGCTGGGTCGCATGAGTGGTACTAAGTGTTCACCATGTGTACAAAAGAGCCGAATTAAATGAAATATGATGGTGGGGCTGTGTGCTGAAACCATCAAGTATCGAGGATTAATCCGAATTGTTCAACGGGATGGCTTTGTGGTGACATTGTAGTCATGGGCCTATACTTGTAATGTATGAAATGTGGTGAAAATGATTTGTGATATATTTATATATATATATATATATATATAAGTTAAAATGAGGTTAGTACAAAGAATGTGTGAAAGAGTGAAATTAGCATTAAAACTGTTCTGGACAGTAGCAGTGACGTGATTTCTAAAAATCAGAAAAAGTAGAATGAATTTAATTAGAGGTTGAATAAGATTTGAAATCAAAGCTTAATGAGTCTATTTTCATATAAAAGAAACAGAGCAAGCAAAGGAATTCTATATTCTGAGATATTTACAATTGTGTGTGACTTGCTCAGGATGACTATAGTTATATGCCTAAATTCATTATTGAGTCTAGTTTTAAATGAAACAGGTTCATGGTTATTTGAATTGTGTACTGAGAGAAATTCAATTCGTAGCGAACAGAGATCAGATCAGTTGAGCTGTGTAACAGGGAAAACTTTAACTCATAAACTGTACTAATTGGCTGACCAAAAAATTCTAGAAAAACATTAGTAAGACGTTTTATGAGTCTATATTCAGGGAAATTTTACGGATTTGAATTTTGAGTTTCGTA
Source organism: Gossypium arboreum (assembly GCF_025698485.1). Lineage (NCBI taxonomy): Eukaryota > Viridiplantae > Streptophyta > Magnoliopsida > Malvales > Malvaceae > Gossypium > Gossypium arboreum. Next base: position 21,908,464 of record NC_069078.1, on the reverse strand, counting down.
ACTCGAGTTATGATTTATTTAGTGATCATGACGCAGGAGGGACAACTTGATCAAATCGGAGTAAATAGTAAAATTAAAATATGATATAATTGAATTATGTTGTAAACATATTAGATTCCTTATTTGTTATTTATATACTTACTTACTAAGCTATAAGCTTACTTTCTTTTCTCTCCTTTGTCTTAAAGTGTCATCCAGCTAGCACAGGAGTTAGAGATCGTTGAAGATCCACCCGCGCTATCAATACTCTTGGTATTCGAACTCAACATTTGAAATATGGCATGTATAGCAGACTTAGTTATTTTGTTACGTGTCATAATTGTCTAGGTTTAAAATACTAATTATAGTATCAAACTAATCATTTTGTACGAAGCCTTTGAAATTGGTTTGTATTGTTAATGGCATATGTTATAATGATTCATGATCAAATTGTACGCCATATTTTTGTTGGTTTTTATTTAATAGTATATATTATAATTTGTTAATACCTCGTACCCTGTTCCGGCGACGGATACGGGTAAGGGGTGTTACATTTAGTGGTATCAGAGCTATGGTTTAGTCAGTTCTCGGACTTTATTGTGTGTAAAAGTCTAGCTATACATGCCATAAAAATATTGTGATAGTGTGGTGACTCCTGATTATTCTATACTGTGTTTTGTTTTAATATAGTAATGGATCCTGAAGGAACTGCGACTGATGATATTGTTAGTAATGCGCCGGCTCCCTCACAAGGGACCGCGCCTGTGGAAAGTAGACCTGAGACATTGAGACAGGGAGATGAGGCTCGGGATGCCTTTCTCCAAATGATGAACAATTGGTATACTGAGTTTATTCGAGCAAATCCAAATGCTCAACCTCCTCCACCCCCTCCCATACCTCAGACGATTCTTGTAGCTGCTCAAGGCATAGATTTGGTAAGAACGAACAAGCCTCCGGTTGGCAAGATTCGAAAATAAAGGGCTGAAGAGTTTAGAGCAAAGATCGATGATGATCCTGAGAAAGTGGAGTTCTGGCTTGAAAATTCTACCCGTGTATTTGATGAGCTCTCATGTACACCCGAGGAGTGCTTAAAATGTGCTGTATCACTTTTGAGGGATTCGGCCTACCACTGGTGGGAGACTTTGGTAGCAGTGGTGTCAAAAGAAAGAGTTACTTGGGATTTCTTTCAGGAAGAATTCAGAAAGAAATACATAAGTCAGCGATTTATTGATAAAAAACGGAAGGAGTTCCTTGAATTGAAGCAGGGCAAGATGTCTGTGGCAGAGTATGAACGCGAATTTGTAAGATTCAGCAAGTATGCTCAGGAATCGAGGCCATTATGTGCAGAAGGTTTAAGGATGGGCTAAATGAGGACATTAAAGTGCTTGTGGGAATTTTAGAGTTGAAAGAATTTGTAGTATTGGTTGACCGAGCTCTTAAAGTCAAGAATTGAACAAAGAAAGAAGAAAAGTCGCTATTGAGGCTCGAGATGCCGAAAAAGGCCGATAAGCAAGTCATTTCAATCTCAATCAAAGAGGTCCAAAGAGACAAACCCTCGAATGACAGTTTCAACCGGGATTCACACAGATCGTGGTAGAGCATATTCGGGTCTAAAGCTCAAGCTACTTCGGTGGCAAGTGTGGGTAATGTGCGACCTAGAAAGCCCGAGTGTCAGCAATATGGCAGGCAACATTATGGTGAGTGTTGGGGAAACGAGTGAGCTAGTTTCAGGTGCGGTTCTAGCGAGCATTTTATTAGAGACTGTCCGGACAAAGTTAAAGAAGAAAGATTTCAGAGTGCTAGACAGAGTACCACCGCTAGCAGAGGTAGACCATCGAGAAATACTGGAGGTGGGACTACCAGTAAAATTGCGATGAAATATTCAGCAGCTAGATCAGAAGCTAGAGCGCCTGCTAGAGCTTATGCTATACGTGCCCGAGAGGATGCATCATCTCCCGATGTCATTACTGGTACATTTTCTCTCTATGATACTATTGTTATTGCATTGATTGATCCCGGGTCCACTCATTCCTATATTTGCATGAATTTAGTATCTAATAAAAAGTTGCCTATTGAGTTTACTGAGTTTACGATTAAAGTGTCGAACCCCTTAGGCCAATATGTGCTAGTTGACAAGGTTTGCAAGAATTGTCCATTAATGATTCAAGGTCACTATTTTTCGGCTAATCTGATGCTGTTACCATTTGATGAGTTTGACGTTATTTTGGGAATGGACTGGTTGACATTGTATGATGCCAAGGTAGATTGTAAACAAAAAACACTAGAGTTGAAATATGAAAATGGAGAAATTCTGTGGGTTGAAACAGATGAATCAAATAAATTGCCTATGGTGATTTCGCACATGTTTGCACAGAAATACATGAGGAAAGGGTATGAAGCTTATCTGGCTTATGTAATGAATACTGAGTTGCCTTAACTGAAGTTTGAATCAGTACCGATAGTCTGTGAGTTTCGAGATGTATTTCCAGAGGAATTGCCTCGGTTGCCTCCAAACAGAGAGATAGAGTTAGCCATTGATTTGTTACCGGGTACTGCACCGATCTCGATTGCTCCATATAGAATGGCTCCGACTAAATTAAAAGAGTTGAAGGCTCAGTTGCAAGAGTTAACAGATAAGGGATTTGTGAGACCGAGTTTCTCTCCCTAGGGTGCTCCTGTATTGTTCGTAAAGAAGAATGATGGTTCAATGAGACTTTGCATTGATTACCGTCAGCTTAATAAGGTGACTATAAAGAACAAGTACTCATTGCCGAGGATTGATGATTTATTCGATCAGTTAAAGGGGGCCACAGTGTTTTCAAAGATCGATTTGAGGTCTGGTTACTACCAGTTGAGAGTTAAGGAGTCGGATGTGCCGAAAACCGCCTTTAGGACAAGGTATGGACATTATGAGTTTCTTGTGATGCCTTTCGTGTAACACCCCATACCCGAGTCCGCTGCCAGAATCGGACACGAGGGGTTAACGGCTTAAACCGTTCACTTTCGTAGTCCATTTTAAAAATTTTTCCAGACGACTGGCTAACTGCATCACTGTCACCTTAAAAATTATAACTTGAGTTCCACAACTCAAAAATCAGATTCGTAATTTTTCCCCAAAACTAGACTCATATTTCCATCTACATAATTTTTCTTAGAATTTTTGGTCCGGCCAATTAGTTCAGTTTATTAGTTAAAGTCTCCCCTATTCCAGGGTTCGACTACACTGACCTTCATGCATTACGAATCAGATATCTCCCTGTACAGGGATTCAATACTGATGCCGTTTGTTTCTATAGAAACTAGACTCAAGGAGGAATCTATACATATATGGCATGACTCCTAATTATCTCTGGTTAATTTACAATGAATTTCCAAAGTCGGAACAGGGAATCCAGAAACCGTTCTGGCCCTGTCTCACGAAAACTTAAATATTTCTTAACATACTGTTCATATGATCGTTTCGTTACTTTCCTATGAAAATAGATTCATCAAGGTTCGACTACATAATTTATTCACTATTTAATTCCCTTTCTACTATTTTTAATGATTTTCACATTCACGTCACTGCTGCTACCAGCATCTATTTTAAGGTAAACTTTACCTATTTCATGATCCTCCATGGATCAACTAGAGTTTGTCATACATATACCAAAAGTGATCATGAATGACCCTTCCCATGGCTAACCGTTACCAACATTTCCATACCTCTTGATAAACAACATACAACGATTATAATGCTATGATCAAAGTATATCTAAGCCATTTTCGCATGGCTATCCAAATTTACACAAAACCGAAGGGTACATGACCTACAACAAAAGGGTAGTCCTATACATTAACCAAGATATCCTCTCACTACTAGTCTATTCTATACATGCCATAAGATATTCCAAAACATAGCGGTACCAAACAGTGGATAGCGATAGTGTGACTAGTTCTTGACGATCCCCGAGCCCGTAGCTTCCAAATGAGATCTATAAAACAGAGGAAACAAAGTACACGGAGTAAGCATTACAATGCTTAGTAAGTTTCAAGTAGTGTCAACAGATAACAATCACGTTATAACATAGTTGTTCGTATTTTATTTTACTCTTCCTTCGGCATACCACCCTTTATCCAAATATGCACATCTCATCATAATCATAGGAATAGTCTCATAGATTGCTCTCGTATACATCACATAACTACCTTATGGTTTAGTTTAAATCAAGCTCACATATAAACTTGGAGTACATACCTATTTAACCTTTCGCATTGCGTATTTTTATAAGCAATTCTTATAAAAGAAGTCTTACCCGGACATAATCTCCACACGTAGTCATCGGGTCTTACCCGGTCATAATCTCCACACGTAGTCATCGGGTCTTACCCGGTCATAATCTCCACACGTAGTCATCGGGTCTCACCCGGAACATATTCCAAGTTTCATGTACATTTAATCACATGTTACAACATTCACATTAGCCATTCGGCTTTACCACATATGCATATCACACATATATCTTGCATTAGCCATTAGGCCTTATCACATATACAACACTTTCACATTCACCACATCGGCCATTGGGCCTTATCACATATACATACACTTTCACATTCATCACATCGGCCATTAGGCCTTATCACATATACATACACTTTCACATTCACCACATCGGCCATTAGGCCTTATCACATATACATACACTTTCACATTCATCACATCGCCATTAGGCCTTATCACACATATATGTATATCATACATATTTCATATTTTCTTGTACATCAATTTCAGCAATAGCATATAAGCAACTCAAATAGTTTCATCAAAGTTTACAACAAAATCACATATTCACTACAAGCAGTTTTTCTGACCAACAGTCACTAAGTTGTTTATAACTGGAGCTACAAAACTCAAAATCAATTGCCGTTAATTTTCCCCGAATGTAGACTCATGTATCTTCCACCCATAAAATTTTCAGAATTTTAGGTTTGGCCAATCAATACCAGATTTTTCTTAAAGTTTCTCCTGTTTCACTGTTTGACTAATCTGACCACTCTTCACTACGAATCAAATTTTCCATTGTACAGAATTCATAATGTGTCCTATTTGATTCCATTTGAAACTAGACTCATTAAGGAGTCTAAGCATATAAATCTTATCTCATAACCATTTTTGTACAAATTATAATGATTTTCCAAAACAGAACAGGGATTTCGGAGTCATTCCGACACTGTCCCGCACAACTTTAAATATCTCTTTATAGGAAATTTCTTTGCTTCCACAGTCTCTTTTATAATAAACTAGACCAACTAAGCTTTGATTACATACTTTACTCAGCCTATAATTCCACACCAACAATTTATAGTGATTTTCTAAAATCACATTACTGCTGCTGTCCAAGCAAATTATTACAATTTGCTCTTAAATGTCCAAGTCCAAACACATATGAGCTTACCATTTGAGTTTAAGACATATCATGGCCACATCATATCTTATTAAATCAACTCATTATGTCTTATTATGATTGAATTTACTCAACGTTTAATCGCTTAAAACTTACCTCGGAAGTGGTCGACGATTAGATGTCCACGGCTATTCGTTTACTTTCTCTTTTCCCCCATCCGACTTCGATCCTCTTTGCTCTTAAGCTTAAGTAAAACAATAGATTTGCTTAAGTACTTAACTAATATTATTCACTTAACAATCACATTTGGCACTCACATATCATTTAATCTTTGATTGACCAGTTTAACACATACCAAAATCCAATCATACATCTAACCTTTATCCCAATACCAAACCGAGTTATAAGATCATACATTATACTAAGCATATCATTAAACATACCTATTCAATTTAGCTAATTTCATAGCCAATTAATCACCTTGAAACTTACCTTAATACACATTTTATCCCATTGCCGAATACATATCTATATATATATATATATATATTCAACCCAAACCCCTTTCTTAACTCATGATTCACTAACTTGGGAGTTATTTTCTAACAAATTTTAACTTACTCTAATACCGAATGCTACTCAAGCTTTAAGCTCATGTCCTTTCATTATTAAACAAATGTTATAACATAACTAACATCCTTTTTTTCAATTTGAGCATCAACACATAAAGAAATTAAACACAAAGATTCATAGTCGAAACTTATACATAACATCATTCAAGGTTTAATCCCTAAATTCATGCACAAAGCGAACCTATTGAGAGATGTATATACAACAATATCTAGTTAGTACATTCAAGCACCTATGGCATTCCCTTCAATTTAATACTAAGACAAACCAAAAGATTTATTCATGTAAATTCAAAATTTCAAGTTCATCTCTTTCTCATATAAATACCAAAATTAAGTATTTACTAGCTTAAACTCTATTAAACCTTAAAACATCAATCCACCATCACATGCATCATTACAAAGCTTCATTTTTTAGCATGTAAATGACATCAACACCAAGCAAGAATGATGCATCCATGGCCGAGTGTCATTTCCATCACCTAGCAAGATTTAGACCATGGGCTAGGTAGAACTCAAGCTACCAACTAAAACATGCATGCATCTCATGGACAACATCACACATACCTTAGTCTAGCAAATCACCATAGCCAATTTTCTCAAGCTCCTCCCTTCCTTTCTTTCCTCTATTTGGCCAAGGATGTTCAAGGATGAACAAAACATTTTTTTTTCTTGTTTTCTTTCTTCCATTCACGGCAAAAAGGGGGGGGGGCATGGATGAGACCATTTTTTTTTTTCATCACTCCTCCCTTTCATTATTTAATTCTTCCTTACATACATCACTAACCCAACATGTTTGTGACATGTTTCCACCCATAGCATGGCCGCCACTATGCTTCAATTTGGCTAATTTGACATGCAAGGACAAACACTTTCCCACATGTATTGATAGGCCATTTTACATTTGCCTAGCACATTTCTAAATTTTTCACATAAGTCCTATGTACTCCATTCACATGCAATTAACTAAATCAAGCTTAAAAATTTTGCACATTCATATTCACCTATTTTAGACCATAAATATCACATCCAAATAATTTGGTGACTCGGTTTAGCGGTCCCGAAACCGCTTTCCGACTAGGGTCACTTTAGGGCTGTCACAACTCTCCCCCACTTAAGAAATTTTCGTCCCCGAAAATTTCTACCGATGCATAGTTTAGAATAACGTCCTCTTATTGAATTATATTCATATAAACATTATCTCATCGATAGCAATTGTAATTCATTATTGATTTCACATCGATCTATAAAATCATTTTCTTATCTCAAAATAAATGCATAAACATTTCTACAAGTATGCACATATATCTCATTTCCTTGATTTCATAAGCAATAATCATTTAATTTAATTCACAATTGCATTTCAAACACATATCAAGCACATACTAACATGTATAATTCACATCATCAACCCACATATTTGTAAACCCACATTTTCATTCATGTATAAGTTATAACCTGGCCGAAAATACACATATACTCAAACATCCCAATAAATATCCTTTATAACTCCATCGTATCTCAATATTCAACTTCCACACACCTGAACATTTAATTCATTCAGCACATACCAACCTACCTCGTTGCTGGAATTTTTGCAAGCGTATTAGCTGAAATTTTTACAGCAAGATTGCTCATTTCTGAATCATGTACCTTCTGGATTTAATCGGATATAGCGACTCGCTCGATTGTCCCGGGACATAGCCCGTTATAGTGATTCGCACAATTGCCTTCTGAATTAGCCCGATTTAGTAACTTAGCACAAAAGCCTTGGGACTTAGCCGGATACCATTCAATAACCAAGCACATATATCAACAAATCGATACACATTCTTATTACATTCTCATTACCAAAGCTCAAACACAAGACACTCATCATTTTTACAATTTCGGCTCAATAGCCACACACCAAGAGCATGATTTCGATTTGCTTAAAACATGATCTAATCCAATCATAATTTAAGCTCTATTTATGAAGAACTTACTTCACATTACCAACCCTTATGTTCATACACAAAGATCAACTTAGCCAAAGGCCGGTAGCTCGTTTATCAAGCGAGCGAATACTTACTTGTAAGGGCTCAACTAATTCAAGCACATATAGCTTTTACAATGCCATATCCTAGATATGGTCTTACATATTCTCACATCTCGAGCCGATGCCATGCCCTGCATGGTCTTACACATTATCTCAAATCAATGCCTTCGTCCCAGACGAGGTCTTACATGAGTCTCATTTCACACACTTAGTGCTCGTTGAAAAACTCGCACACACAAGTGCCTCAATTCGATCTCGCACACATAGTGCCTCAATTATCGATCTCGCACACATAGTGCCTTGATTATCGATCTCGCACACATAGTGCCTTGATTATCGATCTCGCACACATAGTGCCTCAATTATCGATCTCGCACACATAGTGCCTCGACATCGATCTCGCACACATAGTGCCTCGACATCGATCTCGCACACATAGTGCCTCGACATCGATCTCGCACACATAGTGCCTCGACATCGATCTCGCACACATAGTGCCTCGACATCGATCTCGCACACATAGTGCCTCGACATCGATCTCGCACACATAGTGCCTCGACATCGATCTCGCACACATAGTGCCTCGACATCGATCTCGCACACATAGTGCTCGATTAACGAATTTGCACACACAGTGCCTCTAATCATTCGCACACGTAATGCCCATATTCATTCGTTATTACCCATTGAAAGGACTTAACCAAGTCTATAAAACATCATATATGTACACTTTTAAACATATCATCTCATTTAAGTTTGAATTCGTATAGAAATGAACACTTAAACTTTGCTCAAATTACCGGCACGAAGACTACTAGGCACGAAGGCCCGAATACACGTCACCAGTACGATTGCTCTTCGGGGCCTAGCCCGGATACATCACTCTCAATTCTCATGTACATATACACATATAGCAATACACATTTGTATATCATTTACATTACTTGAATACAAACACAACATGCTTATCGACCATTCAACTTCCAGTTCCATAGCCACATACAAAAATCACATTTATAGTCATAACACTCTTTCAAAATTGCATCACTTATACCCTTAATTCAATCCAAGTCGAAATTCAAATACAAGTACATGATACGTACCTAATCAACTTAATAATTTAGGCATATCTAAGTGAAGTTATATCGCAAATTCTCATAGTCAGAAGCTTGCTACAGCTCGATCGGGATCAAGATTCATTACAATACAGCAACCACATTTTAATAGTAAAAAATCATCACACTATCATTTTATCACTTTATGGCATGTATAAATAGACTCACGCGTGCTACGTTAGTCCTAGAATCGACTAAACCGTAGCTCTGATACCAATAAAATGTAACACCCCGTACCCGAGTCCGCTGCCAGAATCGGACACGAGGGGTTAACGGCTTAAACCGTTCACTTTCGTAGTCCATTTTAAAAATTTTTCCAGACGACTGGCTAACTGCATCACTGTCACCTTAAAAATCATAACTTGAGTTCCACAACTCGAAAATCAGATTCGTAATTTTTCCCCAAAACTAGACTCATATTTCCATCTACATAATTTTTCTTAGAATTTTTGGTCGGGCCAATTAGTACAGTTTATTAGTTAAAGTCTCCCCTATTCCAGGGTTCGACTACACTGACCTTCATGCATTACGAATCGGATATCTCCCTGTACAGGGATTCAATACTGATGCCGTTTGTTTCTATAGAAACTAGACTCAAGGAGAAATCTATACATATATGGAATGACTCCTAATTATCTCTGGTTAATTTACAATGAATTTCCAAAGTCGGAACAGGGAATCCAGAAACCGTTCTGGCCCTGTCTCACGAAAACTTAAATATTTCTTAACATACTGTTCATATGATGGTTTCGTTACTTTTCTATGAAAATAGATTCATCAAGGTTCGACTACATAATTTATTCACTATTTAATTCCCTTTCTACTATTTTTAATGATTTTTCACATTCACGTCACTGCTGCTACCAGCATCTATTTTTAAGGTAAACTTTACCTATTTCATGATCCTCCATGGATCAACTAGAGTTTGTCATACATATACCAAAAGTGATCATGAATGACCCTTCCCATGGCTAACCGTTACCAACATTTCCATACCTCTTGATAAACAACATACAACGATTATAATGCTATGATCAAAGTATATCTAAGCCATTTTCGCATGGCTATCCAAATTTACACAAAACCGAAGGGTACATGACCTACAACAAAAGGGTAGTCCTATACATTAACCAAGATATCCTCTCACTACTAGTCTATTCTATACATGCCATAAGATATTCCAAAACATAGCGGTACCAAACAGTGGATAGCGATAGTGTGACTAGTTGCTGACGATCCCCGAGCCTGTAGCTTCCAAATGAGATCTATAAAACAGAGGAAACAAAGTACACGGAGTAAGCATTACAATGCTTAGTAAGTTTCAAGTAGTGTCAACAGATAACAATCACGTTATAACATAGTTGTTCGTATTTTATTTTACTCTTCCTTCGGGCATACCACCCTTTATCCAAATATGCACATCTCATCATAATCATAGGAATAGTCTCATAGATTGCTCTCAGATACATCACATAACTACCTTATGGTTTAGTTTAAATCAAGCTCACATATAAACTTGGAGTACATACCTATTTAACCTTTCAGCATTATGTATTTTTATAAGCAATTCTTATAAAAGAAGTCTTACCGGACATAATCTCCACACGTAGTCATCGGGTCTTACCGGTCATAATCTCCACTCGTAGTCATCGGGTCTTACCCGGTCATAATCTCCACACGTAGTCATCGGGTCTCACCGGAACATATTCCAAGTTTCATGTACATTTAATCACATGTTACAACATTCACATTAGCCATTCGGCTTTACCACATATGCATATCACACATATATCTTGCATTAGCCATTAGGCCTTATCACATATACAACACTTTCACATTCACCACATCGCCATTGGGCCTTATCACATATACATACACTTTCACATTCATCACATCGGCCATTAGGCCTTATCACATATACATACACTTTCACATTCACCACATCGGCCATTAGGCCTTATCACATATACATACACTTTCACATTCATCACATCGCCATTAGGCCTTATCACACATATATGTATATCATACATATTTCATATTTTCTTGTACATCAATTTCAGCAATAGCATATAAGCAACTCAAATAGTTTCATCAAAGTTTACAACAAAATCACATATTCACTACAAGCAGTTTTTCTGACCAACAGTCACTAAGTTGTTTATAACTGGAGCTACAAAACTCAAAATCAATTGCCGTTAATTTTCCCGAATGTAGACTCATGTATCTTCCACCCATAAAATTTTCAGAATTTTAGGTTTGGCCAATCAATACCAGATTTTTCTTAAAGTTTCTCCTGTTTCACTGTTTGACTAATCTGACCACTCTTCACTACGAATCAAATTTTCCATTGTACAGAATTCATAATGTGTTCTATTTGATTCCATTTGAAACTAGACTCATTAAGGAGTCTAAGCATATAAATCTTATCTCATAACCATTTTTGTACAAATTATAATGATTTTCCAAAAACAGAACAGGGGATTTCGGAGTCATTCCGACACTGTCCCGCACAACTTTAAATATCTCTTTATAGGAAATTTCTTTGCTTCCACAGTCTCTTTTATAATAAACTAGACCAACTAAGCTTTGATTACATACTTTACTCAGCCTATAATTCCACACCAACAATTTATAGTGATTTTCTAAAATCACATTACTGCTGCTGTCCAAGCAAATTATTACAATTTGCTCTTAAATTTCCAAGTCCAAACACATATGAACTTACCATTTGAGTTTAAGACATATCATGGCCACATCATATCTTATTAAATCAACTCATTATGTCTTATTATGATTGAATTTACTCAACGTTTAATCGCTTAAAACTTACCTCGGAAGTGGTCGACGATTAGATGTCCACGGCTATTCGTTTACTTTCTCTTTTCCCCCATCCGACTTCGATCCTCTTTGCTCTTAAGCTTAAGTAAAACAATAGATTTGCTTAAGTACTTAACTAATATTATTCACTTAACAATCACATTTGGCACTCACATATCATTTAATCTTTGATTGACCAGTTTAACACATACCAAAATCCAATCATACATCTAACCTTTATCCCAATACCAAACCGAGTTATAAGATCATACATTATACTAAGCATATCATTAAACATACCTATTCAATTTAGCTAATTTCATAGCCAATTAATCACCTTGAAACTTACCTTAATACACATTTTATCCCATTGCCGAATACATATCTATATATATATATATATTCAACCCAAATCCCTTTCTTAACTCGTGATTCACTAACTTGGGAGTTATTTTCTAACAAATTTTAACTTACTCTAATACCGAATGCTACTCAAGCTTTAAGCTCATGTCCTTTCATTATTAAACAAATGTTATAACATAACTAACATCCTTTTTTTCAATTTGAGCATCAACACATAAAGAAATTAAACACAAAGATTCATAGTCGAAACTTATACATAACATCATTCAAGGTTTAATCCCCTAAATTCATGCACAAAGCCGAACCTATTGAGAGATGTATATACAACAATATCTAGTTAGTACATTCAAGCACCTATGGCATTCCCTTCAATTTAATACTAAGACAAACCAAAAGATTTATTCATGTAAATTCAAAAATTTCAAGTTCATCTCTTTCTCATATAAATACCAAAAATTAAGTATTTACTAGCTTAAACTCTATTAAACCTTAAAACATCAATCCACCATCACATGCATCATTACAAAGCTTCATTTTTAGCATGTAAATGACATCAACACCAAGCAAGAATGATGCATCCATGGCGAAAGTGTCATTTCCATCACCTAGCAAGATTTAGACCATGGGCTAGGTAGAACTCAAGCTACCAACTAAAACATGCATGCATCTCATGGACAACATCACACATACCTTAGTCTAGCAAATCACCATAGCCAATTTTCTCAAGCTCCTCCCCTTCCTTTCTTTCCTCTATTTGGCCAAGGATGTTCAAGGATGAACAAAACATTTTTTTTCTTGTTTTCTTTCTTCCATTCACGGCAAAAGGGGGGCATGGATGAGACCATTTTTTTTCATCACTCCTCCCTTTCATTATTTAATTCTTCCTTACATACATCACTAACCCAACATGTTTGTGACATGTTTCCACCCATAGCATGGCCGGCCACTATGCTTCAATTTGGCTAATTTGACATGCAAGGACAAACACTTTCCCACATGTATTGATAGGCCATTTTACATTTGCCTAGCACATTTCTAAATTTTCTCACATAAGTCCTATGTACTCCATTCACATGCAATTAACTAAATCGAAGCTTAAAAATTTTTGCACATTCATATTCACCTATTTTAGACCATAAATATCACATCCAAATAATTTGGTGACTCGGTTTAGCGGTCCCGAAACCGCTTTCCGACTAGGGTCACTTTAGGGCTGTCACATTTCGGCTTAGCAAATGCTCCAGCTATATTTATGGACTTAATGAACCGGATCTTTCAGCCATATTTGGATAAGTTTGTAGTAGTGTTTATAGATGACATTCTAATTTATTCTCGGGATGAGTCTGAACATACCGAACACTTGAGAACCATATTGCAGATCTTGAGAGAAAAGAAACTATTTGCTAAGTTTAGTAAAAGTGAGTTTTGGCTTCGTAAAGTCAGATTTTTGGGACATATAGTCTCAGGTGATGGTATTCGGGTGGATCCAAGCAAGATTTCCGCGATCATTGATTGGAAACTGCCAAAGAATGCATCCGAGGTTAGAAGCTTTTTAGGCTTGGCTGGGTATTATAGACGTTTTGTTGAGGGATTTTTGATGATTGCCTCTCCTATGACTAAGTTGTTGCAAAAGAATGTTAAGTTTGAATGGACTGATAAATGTCAGCAGAGTTTTGAAAAGTTGAAAGCACGATTGATTGAAGCACCAATTTTAGTACAGCCCGAGCCAAGAAAGGAGTTCGTAATTTATAGTGATGCATCCTTGACAGGCCTTGGATGTGTGTTGATGCAAGAGGGTAAAGTGGTAGCTTATGCTTCGAGACAGTTAAAACCGCATAAGAAGAACTATCCTACACATGATTTGGAATTGGCCGCTATTGTCTTTGCCTTGAAGATTTGGCGACATTATTTGTATGGTGAAAAATGCTGAATTTTTACTGATCACAAAAGTTTGAAGTATTTGATGAATCAAAAGGATTTGAATCTGCGATAGTGGAGATGGCTTGAATTATTAAAGGATTATGAGCTAGTGATTGATTATCATCCGGGAAAAGCAAATGTAGTTGCTGACGCCTTGAGCAGGAAATTTCTTTTTACTTTGAGAGCCATGAATACGGGGTTAGCATTGTCTGATGATGGGTCAATCTTAGCAGAGATGAGGGCTAAACTGTTATTTCTCCAGCTGATTTGTGATGCTCAAAATAACGATAGTGAGTTGTGAACCAAGAGAACTCAATGCGAATCAGGTTACGACTCAGATTTTCGACTTGGACCAGACGACTGTTTGATGTTTCGAGACAGGATATGTGTACCGAAAAACGATGAATTGATTCAGAAAATATTACATGAGGAGTACAATGGCTGTTTATCAGTTCACCGTGGTAGCACAAAAATGTATAATGATTTAAAGAAGTTGTATTGGTGGCCAGGTATGAAAAGGGACATTTCTGAATTTGTAACCAAGTGTTTGATCTATCAACAAGTAAAAGCTGAACATCAAGTGCCTTCAGGACTACTTCAACCGGTAATGGTGCCTGAGTGGAAATGGGACAAGATTACCATGGATTTTGTAACTGGTTTTCCTTTGACTCCTAAAAAGAAGGATACTGTCTGGGTAGTGGTTGATAGATTAACAAAGTCAGCCCACTTTATACCAGTACGTACCGATTACTCACTTGATAAATTAGCTGAATTATATATTGCTGAAATTGTGAGGTTGCACGGAGTACCTATGTTTATAATATCAGATAGAGATCCAAGATTTACCTCGAGATTTTGGAAAAAGTTACAAGAAGCTTTGGGTACAAAATTGAACTTTAGTACCTCGTTTCATCCACAAACAGATGGTCAGTCGGAAAGAGTAATCCTGGTACTCGAGGATATGCTTAGATGCTGTGTCTTAGAATTTGGAGGTAGTTGGGAGAAATATCTATCTCTGATTGAATTTGCCTATAATAACAGTTATCAGTCAAGTATACAAATGGCACCGTACGAAGCCTTGTATGGTAGCAAGTGTCAGACTCCTTTATATTGGACCGAACTTAGTGAGAAACAGATTCACGGAGTTGATCTAGTTAAAGAAACCGAAGAGAAAATAAAAGTAATTCGGGATTGCTCGAAGTCGCTCAGATCGACAAAAGTCATATGCAGATTTAAAAGGAAAAGAGATTGAATTTCAGGTGGGTGATAAAGTGTTCTTGAAGGTGTCACCATGGAAAAAGATTCTAAGATTTAGCCGAAAAGGTAAGTTGAGTCCGCGTTTTATTGGACCAGTGGCATATCGGTTGGACTTACCGACAGAGTTAGAAAGAATTCATAACGTGTTTCATGTATCAATGTTGCGACGTTATCGTTCTGATCCTTCACATGTGATTTCTCCAACAGAAATTGAGATTTGACCGGATATGACCTATGAGGAGGAACCAATAAAGATTTTGGCTCGAGAAATTAAATAGTTAAGAAATAAAAGTATAGCCTTAGTGAAAGTATTGTGGCATAGACATGGGATAGAAGAGGCTACGTGGGAACTTGAGGAAGCTATGAGGAAACGATGACGAACCTCTTTTCGGTAAGATTTTTGGGACGAAAATCTCTAAAGGGGAGAATTGTGACAACCTGAATTAGGGCCTAATCAGAATAGTGGTTTCGTGACCATAAATTTGAGATAGAAATAATTGTTTTATAATTATTTTGGGGTTTATGATATGATTTCATGATTTCGTGAAAATTTCGTGATGAAATTCTATGCATTGAGCGCTTAAGTTGAGATTAGGGACTAAACCGAATAAATTGTAAAACTCATGTTTAGAAGTTTTTAGTATGAAATTGCTTTGGGATATTAACTAGGAGGTCTTAAATAGAAATTTGACCCATTCCTAAGTTATGGACAAAACTTGGACATGGAGGGAATTTTTGGAAAGTTTAGTAGTAAGGGCATTTTGGTCATTTGTATATTAAATGAAATAAAATGGGAAAAATAACACAAAATTGGTCATCATCTTCACTAGTTGCTGCCGAAATTTGCTCTCCTCCATAGCTTTGGTTTCTTCAACTTTCAAGCTTCATAGTAAGTGATTTCAAGACCCGTTTTTAATGTTCTTCACATTTTTGAAATCCTCGTAGCTCAGTTTACCTATTTCTACCATTATTTCGAGTTAGGGTTTATGTTTAAAAATTTACCCATGAATGATAGGCATGTATTGTGTTGTTTTATGGTAGAATATGAATGTTTGAAGTTAGGAGAACGATCTTTTCTAAGCGATTTTTAATGAAAGCGAGCAAAACGACATAATCGATAAAAATACCTATTGTTCATAACTATGTGTTAGAGTGAGAATTTGATGTTGCCATAGAAGAGAAAAATGATCAGTAGGTCATTAAACATAAGAATAAGGTCTGAAATTAAATTTCCGAACCTTGGGGAAAAATCATAATTTTGTAAAAGTTAGGGGGAAAATGTAATTTTTGTATAATGTGATTTTTGGATTAAAATAAATAGTTCGAGTGTTAAATGAGCAAAATATGTTGTTATAGATCAAGAAAGGCGTGGAATTGACCTCGAACGGGGGAAGAAGAAAGTTTTGGACTAAATTGCAAAATTCTCATATTTTGCACCGAGGTAAGTTTGTATGTAAATAATACATTAATTTCATTTACATTCTTATATTTCAGCCTATTATATATATATACTAGCTGATGTTGAAGTATAAATCGACTATTGGAAGAATGGAAATAAGTAATAGAGAGAGATCCGGTTGAACATTTGGAAGATCGAATAAAATAGAGGAGCATAGCTAGGTCACATGTATGGTGCTGAGTGCACATCATGTGTACAAGAAAGCTATGAGATACTATGTAGTAGCTAGGTCACATGTGTGATACGGGATGTATCCCATGTAGACAAGAGAGCTACGTGAGAGATAAATGTAGCTAGGTCACATGCGTGATTCCAAGTGAAGGACACCATGTAGACAAGAGAGCTACGAGACAAATCAGCTAGGTCGCATGAGTGGTACTAAGTGTTCACCATGTGTACAAGAGAGCCGAATTAAATGAAATATGATGGTGGGGTGTGTCTTTGAAACCATCAAGTATCGAGGATTAATCCAATTGTTCAACGGGATGGCTTTGTGGTGACATTGTAGTCATGGGCCTATACTTGTGATGTATGAAATGTGGTGAAAATGATTTGTGATATATATATATAAGTTAAAATGAGGTTAGTACAAAGAATGTGTGAAAGAGTGAAATTAGCATTAAAACTATTTTGGACAGTAGCAGTGACGTGATTTTTAAAAATCACAAAAAATAGAAGGAATTTAATTAGTGGTTGAATGAGATTTGAAATCAAAGCTTAATGAGTCTATTTTCATATAAAAGAAACAAAGCAAGCAAAGGAATTCTATATTCTGAGATATTTACAATTGTGTGTGACTTGCTCAGGATGACTATGTGATCCCTTGTTCCAAATTTTAAAAATCATTAAAAATTGTAAAAAATAAATTAAGAAATATAGTTTATATATCTAAATTCCTTATTGAGTCTAGTTTTAAATGAAACAGGTTTCATGGTTATTTGAATTGTGTACTGAGAGAAATTCAATTCGTAGTGAACAGAGGTCAGATCAGTTGAGCTGTGTAACAGGGAAAACTTTAACTAATAAACTGTACTAATTGGCTTACCAAAAAATTCTAGAAAAACATTAGTAAGACGTTTTATGAGTCTATATTCAGTTAAATTTTATGGATTTGAATTTAGAGTTTCGTAACTCGAGTTATGATTTATTTAGTGATCATGACGCAGGAGGGACAGCTTGATCAAATCGGAGTAAATAGTAAAATTAAAATATGATATAATTGAATTATGTTGTAAACATATTAGATTCCTTATTTGTTATTTATATACTTACTTACTAAGCTATAAGCTTACTTTCTTTTCTCTCCTTTGTCTTATAGTGTCATCCAGCTAGCATAGGAGTTAGAGATCGTTGAAGATCCGCCCGCACTATCAATACTCTTGGTATTCGAACTCAACATTTGAAATATGGCATGTATAGCAGACTTAGTTATTTTGTTACGTGTCATAATTGTCTAGGTTTAAAATACTAATTATAGTATCAAACTAATCATTTTGTACGAAGTCTTTGAAATTGGTTTGTATTGTTAATGGCATATGTTATAATGATTCATGATCAAATTGCACGCCATATTTTTGTTGGTTTTTATTTAATAGTATATATTATAATTTGTTAATACCTCGCACTGTTCCGTGAGGATACGGGTAAGGGTGTTACTAGTAACCCAGTCTTGACACCTATCCCATTGATTCACAAAATTGCGGACGTCTTTGAATAATGAAGGCCAGTAGAATCCTAATTGGAGAACCTTAGTAGTAGTTCGCATGCCATCGAAATGACCTCCATAAGGAGCATCATAACAGTACTTTAGGATTGAAAGCATCTCCTCTTCCAGAACACAACGCCGAATGATACTGTCATTGCATACCTTGAATAAATATGACTTGTTTCAATGATACTTCGCTACTTCACAAAGAAATCTTTCTTTTTTATGGTCTGTGACACCTAACGGGTGTTTTCCACACACTAGATAATTAACCAAATCCACATACAAAGAGGTTGCATCTATAGCAAATAACTTCTCATCTGGGAATACATTGACAATTTGAAGTACTTCGCTATCGACTTCCAATAGGGACAGATGGTATGCAACTTTATTCTCTGAATCCTTACAGTCTTTTATCTTGATGTCGAATTCTTGCAACAGTAAAATCCAGAATATTAGTCTTAGTTTAGCATCCTTCTTCACAAAAAGATATCTCAATGCCGAGTGATCAGTAAATGAAGTAACTTTTGTACCGACAATATAAGAACAAAACTTTTCAAAAGTAAAGACGATAGCCAACAATTCTTTCTCTGTAATGGTATAATTGATTTGAGCCTTTATAAGAGTTTTGCTAGCATAATAGATGGTGTGAAATATTTTTCCTTTGCGTTTTCCTAATACAACACCCACAAAAAAGTCACTTGCATTGCACATAATTTCAAAAGTTTGACACCAATCTGCTGCAACGACAATGGCTGCATTTATTAGCTGTGTCTTTAATCGAATACAAAGAAGAATTTTTTATTCTATTCCAACAATGAGGATAAGGGCTTTGCAATTTTCAAGAAATCTCTAATAGATCTTCGGTAAAATCCCGTATGCCCAAGAAAATTGTGAATACCTTTCACATTTTTCAGTCTTCAATGCCTTGACTAGAGATGTGATGGCCTAACACAATGCCTTCAATTGCCATGAAATGACACTTTTTCCAATTTAGAACAAGATGTGTGTCTTCACATCGCTGTAATACTTTATCCAAACTGTCAGTGCAATGATCAAAATCATTCCCATATATTAAGAAACTATGCATAAAAACCCCTAAAGAATCTTCAATCATATCTAAGAATATTGCCAACATGCACCTTTGAAATATGGTTGGTGTGTTGTAAAAGCCGAAAGGCATACAGCAAAAAATAAAAGTACCAAAAGGACAAGTGAAAGTTGTTTTCTCTTAATCCTCTGGTGCAATAACAATTTGATTGTACCTAGAATAGCCGTTTAAGAAGTAGTAATATCTCTTCCAGCAAGCCTATCCAACATTTGGTCAACGAAAAGAAGTTAGAAATGGTCCTTCCTTGTGGTAGCATTAAGCCTGTGATAATCCATACAGACTCACCATCTCGTAAGAATGCGTGTAGGAATTAATTCATCTTTGCCATTAATGAGAAAAATGATGTCACTCTTTTTAGGAACGCATTGCACTGGACTTACCCAATTACTATAAGAAATAAGGTAAATTATTCTAGCATCAAGTCATTTTATAATTTCTTTCTTTACAACTTCCTTCAACTTCTCGTTTAATCTTATTTGTTGTTCAATCGATTGCTTGCCTTCATCTTCCAACTTGATCTCATGCATGCAAAAAGATGGAATAATGCCTCGAATATCGACAATACACCAAGTAATAGCTCGTTTATGTTGCTTAAGAATATGGACCAATTTCTCTTCTTGAGTTACATCCAACATTGTGAGGACAATAATGAGGAGACTCTTGTTATCACTAAGAAAGATGTATTTAAGATAAGTAGGTAATGGTTTTAATTCTAGAGTAAGAGCTTTATTGATAGATGGCTTGGAAATTAGAGCTATTCTATTGGCTAAGTCTAAGGATTCAATATGCCATCCATGTTTGAATTCAATATAATTAGCTTCAACTCTACTATCACAATTATCTAAGAATCTATCTTTAGATGTCACTACAAACTCCTCAGACAGTATTGTGCTTTGGTCATTGAAGTTTTCCACAATTAGATCATCTAGCACATCAACAGTATGGCATTCTTCTTTGTCCTTGCATTGAATAGATTCGAAAAAACTGAAGGTAACATGCTCATCAGTAAGTTGCATGGTTAGTTCACCTTTATAAACATCAATAAGAGTTTGTCCAGTGGCTAAAAATGGTCGACCCAAGATTATGGAAACCTCCTTGCCTCCCTTGCAGTCAAGTATGATAAAATCAGCCGAAAAAATGAATTTATCCACACGAACTAAGGTATCTTTGATTTGCCCTTCAGGTTGAGCCAAGGATCGATCAGCTAGTTGTAATGTCATTACAGTAGGTTTCATGTGACCAGTTCCCAACTTTCTAAAAGTAGATAATGGCATTAGGTTGATGCTAGCTCCCAAGTCGCATAAAGCCTTGCCCAAATAATGGTTTCCAATTGAACATGAGATAGTAAAGCTCTCAGGATCTTTCATTTTGGGGGCAACTTATTTGTCAAAACAGCACTAAGCCTTCTGTGAGTGCAATAGTTTCCAGATCACTGTACTCCTTCTTGGGCAAGAGCTCCTTCATAAATTTCTCATAATTCAGAATTTGCACAAGAGTGTCTACTAAAGGAATATTAACATGAAGTTGCTTCATTGTGTTCAGGAGCTATTGGTACTACTTATCCTACTCATTCTCCCTGAATCTTTGTGGAAAAGGTAAATGTGGAGATACATCTGATTGCACTGACATTAGGCATATGAGTGACCATTTGTGGAACTTTTTTGTTTGGTACATTGACAAGCTCTTCAGATTTAGCTTTCCTACTATGGATCACTTCACCAATATCTTGAGGTGCTACAGAGTTTGTAGTCAACTCGCCAGTCATTTTACCACTCCTAAGCGTGATACCCTCCTAGTGTTCTTTCCCCCTCGAGCTGGGCTTTTTCGTGTCACTAGGTAGTGTGCCTGGTGGTAGAGTATTCAGATTTGAAGCAAGTTGTTCTAATTGTGCCTCTAACACCCTAATGGAAGATGAATTCCCTTACACAATAGCTTATATGCGAGTCATATGCTCCCGTATCAAATCCTTAAGAGCAACTAATGGGTCAGAAGGAGAAGCTTGCGTGTACTATTGTCGTCGATGTTTTAGAACATGCTAATTCAGAATTAAGGAGTGTTGTGGATGTGTATAATTCTGGTGTGGTTGCATCTGGCTTTATTATGGATACATATGAGTGTATTGATTGTAGTTCTGTTGTTGTTGATTGTAATTCCCTTGTCCTGAATTATAATTGCCTTGAGTAGATATATTCCTATATTGGATTGTTATAGCATTTTGTCCATTATTCTGAGTTCCCCAAGATTGTTGACTGTGTGCAGAATTAGTATAAGAGGTGCCATAAGAATTGTTGCGGATGTTACTAACATAAAAGGTATTCTGCGCATGTTGTGGACAAACTTCATAGCTGTGGTTGTCACTGCAAATATTACAAAAATGTGACACCCCTAATGTGACCCTAGTCGGAGAGTGGTTTCGGGACCACGAAACCGAGTCACAAGAATAATTAGGTGTTATATTCCGTGCTTATTGTATGTGGAATTTGTATGCGTAAATATTTCGTGTCTCGATTTTTATTAATTAGGTGCAAATTTATAAGAAAGGACCCTTGTGCTAGGACTTGAAAATGTGATAGGTGTATTTTTAAGTGGCCTAATAATGCATGGAGTGAAATAAATGGAGTTGCATGTCAATTATCCCATTCCCTAAGGTGGATGGCCGGCCATGACAAATTATGGGCAAGGGAAACATGTTCCCAACATGTTTTACTAATGGATGATGTTAGAAATAATAAACAACTAAGCATGGGTGAGAAAAGAATGAAAAAAAATGTGTGTGAGAGAGTAGCATCCCCCATTGCAGTGCAACCAAGAAGAGAAAACAAAAAAATTTGTTCATGCTTGCTCTCTCCTTTTGGCCGAAAATACTAAGAGGAAGAAGGATTTTTGCTTCATTTCCTTTGTTTAGAAGAGATCTAGAAGGAGATTTGGCTAAATTTGCATCAAGATTAAGGTATGTATAAGGTTGTGTTGGGAGTTTCATGCATGTTTTGGTTGCTAACTTGATGTGCATGTTAGCCATGGCTCAAATCTTTGTTATGCCATGGAAATGGTATTTGGCCAAAGTTGTTATGGTGATAAAGCCATTGCATGCTAAGTGTGAAGCTTGATGATGATGCATGCAATGATGGATTGTCTACTCTTGAGTAAGATTTTGAGTTTTCTTTTGTTTTATCATGATTGAAGTTGAAAAGGAGCATGATTGTCATATTCGCCATGATGCATTCATGAGCATGGTTCATGCTTCTTGCATGTTAGTTAAAATTTGTGTTTTGGATGGCTATGGACACCTTGAAATTCGCCATGCTCATATATGTATATATATGTTTGCACATGATGTTTTGGTTATGAAGGAAGTGATGAATAAGTTTGTTTAAAGAAGAAGATGTTGAAGAATAATTGTGAAATTGCAAGCACAATTCGCCTAGCACACATATAAGTGCTTGATGCTATATTATAAGTTTTGAGCCACAATATGCAAAGCATTAACTAGTAAAATGCATGCTGTTTTTGTGAGGTATTAAGTGCATAATTGGCCTCAACATGTACATGAATATTCGGCCTTGGGTAGCCTATTGAAGGCCTTAGCATTTCCTTGATGCTCGAATAAATTGTATTGAATTGCTTGATGTAGTATAAAATGTGCATGACCATTGTGTATTCAAGCTAAAGGGTGGCCATATGACCATTTAAACTCCTTGTCATATTCGCCATAAGCTAGCACAATGAGGTTTTAATAAATTGAATTTGTTTGAATTAGCTCAAGAGCTTAGAGGACCACAATTGGACAAGGGAAGGAAAAGTGATCGAATAGCCGAAAAAGCCGTTCGACAACATCCGAGGTAAGTCCTCAAGAAGTGACCCTACTTGAATTATGTGAAACAAAGTATGGATGTGTATTGATTATTGATTATGTGTGTATGAGCATTTGAATTCTACCGGGCTAAGTCCCGAAGGCGAATATGCTTGTGATTATATTTGCGTTTGAGCCTTAGTAACGAAAATGAAATATGTATGTCCAATGATTATTGATGTATGTGTACATGAGAAATTGAATGATATCGGGCTAAGCCCAAGACAATTATGCTGGAAATTATATCCGGTTAAGACCAAGGCAATTGTGCAAGTGGCTATATCCGGGCTAAGACCAAGGCATTCGTGTGAGTCATTCTATCCGGCTAAGACCAAGGCATTCGTATGAAGTCATTCTATCCGGCTAAGACCAAGGCATTTGTGCACATGGTTATATCCGGTTATATTCAAGAATCTTGGGCTGGAGGTGAGTGTTGGTTGCTGTAATAAATTCAATTAGTACACCCGAAAAGCCCAAAGAATAAGGTACGTTTATATGTGCATTGGAAAGTCGACACGTTTGAGCAACATTCGCTCAATCGACTAATGAATTTCAGTTATTGAATTGATTGATACTTTGTGAAAGTATATAATGATGAAGTGTGAAGTAAGAATGTGTATTAATGAAATGATGCATTTGGCTATGTGAATGTATTGCTGTAATTAGAGTTGATTATATTCCTCGAGGCTTACTAAGCATAAAATGCTTACCCGTTGCTTTAGCTCTCTGTTTTATAGATTTCGCCGATAGCAATCGGATTCGGGATCAATAAAGTCAAGTCATCCACACTATCAACTTTTCTATTTTGGTATAAATTTTGGTTGAACTTTGAAATGGCATGTATAGGACTACCCTTGTTGGTTAAATATGTTGTGATGTATTTGTGTACGGCCATGCGAAAATGGCTCGTAAAAGTGAAGTATCGACTTAGACTATTTGCGGTTTGTATATGTATATATTTGGTGTCATGATGTGACCATGGATTGGAAATGGGAATGTTGGTCACATGATCAGCCATTGGCATGGTTAAAATGATCATATATGAACCTATGTATGGCAAGACTAGTTGGTTCATGGAGACTACCAAATAGGTAAGACCTACCTTAAAAACAGATGCTGCCAGCTGCAGTGACGTGAATGTGAAAAATCACCAAAATTTGTAGGAATGGTATTAAATAGTGAATAAGCTATGTAAATGAACCTTGGTGAGTCTATTTTCATATGGAAGAAACGAAATGGTCATAGGAGTTACATGTTAAGAGATATTAAAGCTATTGTGAGACAGGGCCAGAACGGTTTCTGGGTCCCCTGTCGCAACTTTAATAATTTGCTATAAATTATCCAGAAAGAATTAGGAGCCATACCTTATATATAAAGATTCCATTTTGAGTCTAGTTTCATTAGAAACAAACGGCACCAGTATTAAAGTTCTGTACAGTGAGATATTCAAGTTGTAACGCGCGAAGGTCAGAGCAGTCGATCCCTGTAACATGGGTGACTTTAACTAATAAACTGTACCAATTGGCCTGACCAAAAATTCTAGAAATAAATCCATGGATGGATACATGAGTCTAAATTCAGGGAAAATTTACGAAACCAGTTTCCAAGTTTTGAAACTCGAGATATGATTTTTAAGGCGACGGTGACGCAGTTTTCCAGCCTGACTGGAAATGTCAAATTGGTGGGCAAAACAAGTGAACTAGGTTTGTTAACCCCTCGTGTCCGACACCGGCGATGGTCTCGGGTTCGGGGTGTTACAAAAAAAGTTAGGAACATCAACCTGTTGAGCAACTTATATAAGTGCAACGCCACTAGTCCCTTACATATTTTTTATCATATTTGCAACAAAAGAAAGTTGAGCACTAAGTGAAGATATTGCGCCCAATTCAATAACTCCTGGAGTAGCATTTATCTAGAGATAGGATATTGATAATCATTCTGAGCAATTCTCTTAAGAATTCTAATATGTCATTACAAGTACAATTTAGCAGAGGACCATTGGCTGATGTGTCGACAAGATTCCTCGTATGTGAATTCAACCCATTATAGAAAATCTCAATTTGTGTTTCTTGTTGAATGTCGTGCATGGGACAACATCAAAGCAATGATTTATAACATTCCCATGTCATGTAAAGAGTCTCATCACCCAGTTGATGATGAGCTATAATATCATTTCGGAAACAAGCATTCATTGTTAGCAAGTTAAATCGTAAAACAAACTCTGTTGCTAGTACATTCCAAGAAGTAATTGATCCCGCAGGTAGACCAAGGAACCAAGTATCAGTTCTTCCTTGTAGGGAATAAGGGAATAATTGCATCTTCAAAGCGTCATCAGGAATGCCTTGTTGACTGAAGGAAGAACAAATTAATAAAAATGATTTAAAACATTATTGGCTTGAGTTCAAAATTTCCAGCCTGGATTGCTGGCCTAACAACTCCAAGTTGTAAGTCATCCAAGACAGGTAGTACAAAATCTCGTATAGTCCTATTTTTTATTTGAGCATCTTATGGCAACAATGGGATATTAGCATTTTGTTGCTGCATCGGGGGTATAACATCATAGTTTCTTGGTAAAGCCATATTTGTTTGTTCTCAAAGTCTCCTCCAGGCAGTTCTTTCAATTTCTGAATCAAAATCGGCAATAAACTTTGAATTGCTTTGGGTCATACAACTCCTAAAATAAAATGTGAAAATAGCAACAAAAGGAAAACAAATTAGTAACAACTAAAGATTATGAAACAAAAACAAACAAAAGCAAACATCAAGCAAACGCCATCCCGGACAACAGTGCCAAAACTTGATCGGCTGTTTAATGTCACAGTAATAATGTGCAAGCGTACACTGTCGATGCAAGTATAGTAGACAAATATGAGTCTATCAGATATTGATCCCATGAGGATGGTTGTCTTTTGTCTATCAATGCCAGTGCATTAAATAGATAGTAACGAGATAAATTGTGAGAGTAGTTGTAGAAGCAATAACTTGAAAACAATAAGATAAAATATAACATTGATAAACTGGGATCCCCAACATGAATATTCAATAGAATACTAAGTGTTCAAAAGGTATAAAAGGATAGGTAATTGTCGGTGCATTAAATTGCAATGAATACCTTACCAAACTTAACTTCTATATTTAATTTAAAACTTAAACATGCACAGTAACCACACTTTCCAATGATGGAAATGGAACACTATTAAGAACAAGTGGATTAAATTCCTCTAATCCTCAAGCAACTTCCGTTGTCATGCTTGTTAGCTTGAATGGTCGCTACACCTTCTAGTGCCAGTGACTGCAATGACACTTCCATGCTAAAAACATTCAAACCCAAAGATTAAACAGTAAAAGAAAGATTGAATAAAATAACATTTAACTCGAAATCATGTGTACTTCTGTATAAACATGAAATAGAAGGTAATCACCAGCGTTTAGAAAAGAAAAATAAAAGAAACAAGTGGAGAATACTATTCCTAGACAACTCAACCTAAATCTCTCTATTCCTTTTTGTGTCACACTCAGGGCTCCTCGCCAGTAGCTAAGCTACATTCTTTTCACGTCAATTCACCCATAGGAGCTTAAACTGCCATAGCCGAAAGCTTCAAGGGATAGGTCGAAGAAGATGATCCAAAAAAAGCTCCTATTTTTTCTTTTCACGTGAATATATTTGTTTTCAAATAGCCCAAGTGTTCTTTCATCAAAATCATGCTGCCTCTGTATGTACAAGTTAGTTGTACCAGACTGGACAGCTCACGTATTTTTGCTCTTATCCAGACAAGTGTTAGGTGCGGCGATAATTCTGGGCACAATCTTGAAATACTCATGTAGCGACATCAGTACCAAACATGAAAAAGTTAAGGATAAATAAGCTAAGATCAACTGAGTTATAAAATCTAAATTTCTGAACTGAAAATGCTAAAATATATGGTAAAGATAACTAAATGAAGACAAATTAACCAATAAGTAGGAAGAAAACATATGTTCTTTCAAGTAATATTAAAGTACAAATGTTTCTGATTAATTAGTAATACACTGTACCCATAATCTGGAGATAGAGACAAGTTAGCGGTGTTAAATAATACAAAAATTTGTTTAAATCACTATTTTCTAAGTAATCAGTTTTGTAATAAGTGTAACACCCCGAACCCGAGACCATCGCCGGTGTCGGACACGAGGGGCTAACAAGCCAAGTTCACTTGTTTTGCCCATCCATTTGACATTTCCAGTCAGGCTGGAAAACTGCGTCACTGTCGCCTTAAAAATCATATCTCGAGTTTCAAAACTCGGAAACTGGTTTCGTAAATTTTCCATGAATTTAGACTCATATATCCATCCATGGATTTATTTCTAGAATTTTTGGTCGGGCCAATTGGTACAGTTTATTAGTTAAAGTCACCCATGTTACAGGGATCGACTGCTCTGCCCTTCGCGTGGTATAACTTGAATATATCTCTGTACAGGGATTTAATGCTGGTGCCGTTTGTTTCTAATGAAACTAGACTCAAAATGGAATCTTTACATATAAGGTATGTCTCCTAATTCTTTTTGGATAATTTATAGTAAATTTTTAAAGTTGCGACAAGGAACCCAGAAACCATTCTGGCCCTGTCTCACAATAGCTTTAATATCTCTTAACATGTAACTCCTATGACCATTTCGTTTCTTCCATATGAAAATAGACTCATCAAGGTTCATTTACATAGCTTATTCACTATTTAATTCCATTCCTACGAATTTTGGTGATTTTTCACATTCACGTCACTGCAGCTGGCAGCATCTGTTTTAAGGTAGGTCTTACCTATTTGGTAGTCTCCATGAACCAACTAGTCTTGCCATACATAGGTTCATATATGATCATTTTAACCATGCCAATGGCTGATCATATGACCAACATTCCCATTTCCAAGCCATAGCCACATCATGACACCAAATATATACATACAAACCACAATTAGTCTAAGTCGATACTTCACTTTTACGAGCCATTTTCGCATGGCCGTACATATATACATCACAACATATTCAACCAACAAGGGTAGTCCTATACATGCCATTTCAAAGTTCAACCAAAATTTATACCAAAATAGAGGCGTGGATAGTGTGGATGACTTCGACTTTATTGATCCCGAATCCGATTGCTATCGAGCGAAATCTATAAAACAGAGAGCCAAAGTAACGGGGTAAGCATTTTTTTATGCTTAGTAAGTCTCAAGGAATATAATCAGCTCTAATTACAGCAATACATTCACATAGCCAAATGCATCATTTCATTAATACACATTCTTACTTCACACTTCATCATTATATACTTTCACAAAGTATCAATCAATTTAATAACTGAAATTTATTAGTCGATTGAGCGAATGTTGCTCAAACATGTCGACTTTCCAATGCACATATAACGTACCTTATCCTTTGGGCTTTTCGAGTGTACTAATTGAATTCATTACAGCAACCAACACTCACCTCCAGCCCAAGATTCTTGAATATAACCGGATATAATCACGTGCACAAATGCCTTGGTCTTAGCCCGGATAGAATAACTCGCATACGAATGCCTTGGTCTTAGCCCGGATATAGCCACTAGCACAATTGCCTTCGGTCTTAACCCGGATATAATTTCAGCATAATTGTCTTCGGGCTTAGCCGGATATCATTCAATTTCTCATGTACACATACATCAATAATCATTGGACATACATATTTCATTTTCATTACTAAGGCTCAAAACGCAAACATAATCACAAGCATATTCGCGCCGGGACTTAGCCGGGTAGAATTCAAATGCTCATACATACATAATCAATAATCAATACACATCCATACTTTATTTCACATAATTCAAGTAGGGTCACTTCTTGAGGACTTACCTCGGATGTTGTCGAACGGCTTTTTCGGCTATTCGATCACCTTTTCCTTCCCTTGTCCAATTGTGGCCCTCTTAGCTCTTGAGCTAATTCAAACAAATTCAATTTATTAAAACCTCATTGTGCTTGCTTATGGCGAATATGACAAGGAGTTTAAATGGTCATATGGCCACTCTTTAGCTTGAATACACAATGGTCATGCACATTTTATACTACATCAAGCAATTCAATACAATTTATTTGAGCATCAAGGAAAAGCTAAGGCCTTCAATAGGCTACCCAAGGCCGAATATTCATGTACATGTTGAGGTCACTTTTGCACTTAATACCTCACAAAAACAGCATGCATTTTACTAGTTAATGCTTTGCACATTGTGGCCCAAAACTTATAATATAGCATCAAGCACTTATATGTGTGCTAGGCCGAATTGTGCTTGCAATTTCACAAGCATTCTTCCACATCTTCTTCTTTAAACCAATATATTCATCACTTACTTCATAGCCAAAACATCATGTGCAAACATATATATACAATATGAGCATGGCGAATTTCAAGGTGTCCATAGCCATCCAAAATACAAATTTTAACTAACATGCAAGAAGCATGAACCATGCTCATGAATGCATCATGGCGAATATGACAATCATGCTCCATTCAACTTCAATCATGGTTAAACACAAAAGAAAACTCAAAATCTTACTCAAGAGTAGACAATCCATCATTGCATGCATCATCATCAAGCTTCACACTTAGCATGCAATGGCTTTATCACCATAACAACTTTGGCCAAATACCATTTCCATGGCATAACAAGGATTTGAGCCATGGCTAACATGCACATCAAATTAGCAACCAAACCATGCATGAAACTCCCAACACAACCTCATACATACCTTAATCTTGATGCAAACTTAGCCAAATCTCCTTCTAGATCTCTTCTAAACAAAGGAAATGAAGCAAAATCCTTCTTCCTCTTAGTATTTTCGGCCAAAAGGGAGAGAGCAAGCATGAACAAATTTTTTGTTTCTCTTCTTGGTTGCACGGCAATGGGGGGATGCTACTCTCTCACACACATTTTTTTTTCTTTTCTCACCCATGCTTAGTTGTTTATTATTTCTAACATCATCCATTAGTAAAACATCTTGGGAACATGTTCCTTGCCCATAACCTTGTCATGGCCGCCACTCCTCCTTAGGAAGGGATTATTTGACATGCAACTCCACCTTTTTGTTAACATGTACTAACAAGCCATTTAAAATTAGCCTATCATATTTCACCATGTTTCACTTTGATCCCTATTTAATACTTTCTCATACAAATGGGTAAAATTAGAGAATGAAATTTCCACATATGCATGCACACACATAGTAAGCATAGAATATAACAATTAATTATTTTATGACTCGGTTTAGTGGTCCCAAACCACATTCCGGCTAGGGTCTATTTTGGCTGTCACAACTCTCCCCACTTAAGAAATTTTCGTCCCGAAAATCTTACCAGTAAATAGGTTTGGATATCGCTCTTTCATAGAATTCTCGGTCTCCCAAGTAGCTTCTTCTATCCGTGCTTGAGCCATAACACTTTCACTAGCGGAACCTCTTGTTTCGCAACTCTTTCACTTCTCGTGATAGGATACGAATCGGTTCTTCCTCATAACTCATATTAGCTTGAATTTCAATTTCGATGGACTAATCACGTGCGATGGATCGGATCTATAGCGTCAAGCATCGAAACGTGAAAGACATCGTGAACCTTTTGAGTTCAGGGGCAAATTCAAGCGATATGCCACCGGACCGACTCGCCTCGATATCTCATATGGCCCAATGAACCTCGGGCTCAACTTGCCCTTACTACCGAACACGAGTATCTTTTCCAAGGCGATACCTTG
The DNA here is from genome assembly GCF_025698485.1 of Gossypium arboreum. Taxonomy (NCBI): domain Eukaryota; kingdom Viridiplantae; phylum Streptophyta; class Magnoliopsida; order Malvales; family Malvaceae; genus Gossypium; species Gossypium arboreum. The sequence goes on along the minus strand of NC_069078.1, from coordinate 21,877,078 downwards.
AGAAACACTTTATCACCAACTCGATACTCGATATCCTTACGCTTCAGATCCGCGTCGACTTTCGACGATCGGAGGCTATCTTCAGACTTTCACGGATTACTTTCACTTTCTGCTCAGCATCCCTAATCAAATCCACCGAAAATCTTGCTTTCACCGATCTCACCAAAACAATGGTGTACGGCATTTACGACCGTATAAGGCCTCGTAGGGTGCCATCTTAATACTTGATTGAAAGTCGTTGTTGTAAGCGAATTCAATCAACGGCAAATACCGCTCCCATGAACCACTAAACTCGAGGACGCAACATCTTAACATATCCTCAAGTATCTCGAATTATCCGCTCGGATTGACCATCGGTTTGGGGGTGAAAAGCGGTGCTGAAATGCAACTTGGTACCCAAAGCTTCTTGCAACTTTTCCAAAATCGCGAGGTAAATCTCGGATCTCTATCCGACACGATGGAAATAGGCACCCGTGTAATCTCACAATCGAGAAACGTACAATTCCGCTAATTTGTCCATTGAAAATCCGACGACGGGGACAAAGTGGGCCGACTTAGTCAATCGATCTACCACGACCCAAACCGCATCCTTCTTACTTATCGACAATGGCGGTCCGGATACAAAGTCCATTGTGACTCGATCCCATTTCCACTCGGGTATCGTGATTGGTCAAGTAATCTCAAGGCACCGATGTTCCGCTTTCACTTGTTGACATATTAAACATCTCAAACAAAGTCGGAGATGTCTCGCTTCATACCATGCCACCAAAACCGACGTTTCAAATCATTGTACATCTTCGTATTCCCGGGTGGATTGCCATTCGGCTACAATGGGCTTCATTGAATTATCGAAATGAGTTCAATTCTTTGGGACACACAGACGACTTTTGAACCTCAAACAATCGTCATCGTCGATTTGAAACTCCGAGTCCTTGTTCTGAACACACGCGATCCGTTTTGCAACCAACTCGTCGTCGACTTTCTCGAGCTTCTCGAATTTGGTGTGTCAATAATGGTTTGGCTTTCAATTCAGCCACTAACACACTGCCGGATCGGGCGCATAAGTGCACATTCAACGTCGTAAAGTGAATAACGATTTGCGACTCAAGGCATCCGCAACCACATTCGCCTTTCCGGGTGATAGTCAATGATCACTCATAATCCTTTAACACTCGAGCCAACGTCTTTGTCGCAGATTTAAGTCTCTTTGGGTCATCAAATATTTGAGACTTTTGTGATCCGAGTATACATGGCACCTTTCACCAAATAAGTAATGTCGCCAAATCTTTAAGGCGAATACGATGGCGGCCAATTCGAGATCATGAGTCGGATAATTTTTCTCATGTGGCTTTAATTGCCTCGACGACAGGCCACAACTCGACCTTCTTGCATTAATACGCAACCTAACCCAAGTAGAGGCGTCACTATAGATGACAAACTCCTTGCGGACTCGGGTTGCACTAGAATTGGGGCTTCATCAAATAAGTTTTCATTGATCGAAACTTTTTGGCATTTCTCAATCCATTCAACTTAACATCCTTTTGGAGAACCGTCATCGGCGTGGCTATCGTTGAGAAGCCTTTACAAATCGTCGGTAATAATCGGCAAGCCCAAAAAGCTCCGAACCTCGTGAATATTTCTGAGGCTTCCAATTAAGTATGGCTGAAATTTTATTCGGTCGACTCGAATACCCGATCTGAGATACCACATGACCCAAGAAGCTAACCTCTTAACCGTAACTCACACTTGCTTGAACTTAGCATATAATTGCTTATCCCGTAAAATTTGCAGCACTAACCGCAGTGTTCAGCATGTTCGGTCTCATTTCTTGAATAGACCAAGATGTCATCAATGAACACGACTACGAATCGATCCAAATATGGTCTAAAGATCCGATTCATTAAATCCATAAATACCATAGGGCATTAGTGAGCCCAAACGGCATCACTAGGAACTCATAGTGACCATATCTCATTCTCAAGGCGGTCTTGGGTACGTCCAATCTCCGATTCGCAATTGATAATAGCCCGATCTCAAATCTATTTTCGAGAACACCGAGGCTCCCTTCATTGATCGAACAAGTCATCAATACGTGGCAACGGATATTTGTTCTTTATCGTCGCTTTATTAAGCTGACGATAGTCGATGCACAGCCGCATGGTTCCATCCTTCTTCTTCACGAACAATACTGGCGCACCCCAAGGCAAAAAACTCGGGCGAGCAAAACCTCTATCCACCAATTCTTGCAATCGAGCTTCCAACTCCTTTAATTCGTTGGTGCCATACGACACGGAGCTATCGAAATTGAGTGGTACCGGTACCAATTCGATGCCAAATTCTATTTCCGAACAGGTGGTAAACCCGGCAATTCTTCGGGAAAACATCCGGTATTCACAAACCACGGCACAGATTCGGGTTTCTTTTCGATTCCTTGTCATCGAAAGCACGACGCAAGGTACGCTTCGCACCCTTTTCTTACATATTTCGGGCCAACATCGGCGATATTACGGTGGCAACCCTTTAAGTCCGTAGACTCAACCCGAATTATTTCATTATTCGCGCACCTCAAATCGATAGTCTTGCTCTTGCAATTTACAACCGCATCGTGCATGGTCAACCAATCCAAACCAAGAATAACATCGAACTCATCGGACGGCAAAAGCATCAAGTCCGCCGAAAACAAGAACCTCGGAACACTAGGGACTTTTCTTGCACACTTTGTTGACAAGCACATAATGACCCAAGGGTTTGACACCGAATTACAAACTCATGAGACTCAATGGGCAAAGTCTTCTTTGGATGCTAAGGTTTCACATATATATGAATGAGTAGAACCAGGTCAATCAAAGCAATCACATTTGTATTGAAAAGAGTGAAAGTACTGCGGTAATAACATCCGGAGAGGCAGCATCCTCGGCGTGCGCGCAGATGGCATAAGTCCTAGCAGAGCACGAGCCTCGATCGATGGTAGCATCTCTAGATCCTCTCGACCGCCACCGACATTGCCCATATTTCTAGGTGGCTCGCCTCGAGCGATGGTAGCACCGGGTTTCCACTCGACTCACATTCATTCAAGCATCCTCGGGCAATCCTTCATAAAGTGGTCGGCCGATCCACACTTATAGCGGGAGCGATCACGAAACCAACAGCTCCCGAATGCCATTTGCCACAATGTGGACACTCGCCCTCTCTCGCGATCATTTCCACCATCGGCGATCAAGTGACTCGTGTGGTCACAGGGGTCGATCGCGTCCTCGTCTAGAAAGCCCAAACGCCTCTAGACCGGCTCACATCATCTCGAAATCTCTTCGATGCTTGTTGAAGAGACTTTCCGAGGATCTCTTTGAATTCTCCGGTTCCCACATCAGCTTTTTGTTTCTCCTTTCTAAGCTCTTGACTTTACAAGCTCGCTCAACAAGTACTACGAACTCTCGTATCTCGAGGATGCCAACAAACATCCTTATATCATCATTCAGCCCATCCTCGAAGCGTTTACATAATAGCTCGGACGAAATGCATTCTCGCTGCATCTGGCTAAGCCTCACAAATTTTCGTCAGAGTCAGAATCGACATCGAACCTTGCTTAAGATCAAGGAATTCCTCCGCTTTTGGTCGATGAATCTCGATCGATATACTTTTTTGAACTCGGTTTGAAAGAATTCCCAAGTCACTTGCTCTCTAGGCACCACGAAGTCGAGTACTCCACCAATAGTAGGCGGACTCGTAGCAAGGAGATGGTACACTTTAAGCACTCATCGGGTGTACAGGATAGCTCATCAAGCACCCGGATAGTGTTATCTAACCAAAATTCAGCTCGCTTCGGCATCATCATCATCCGTAGCCTTAAATTCAGTGGCCCCATGTTTTGAATCCTATCGATCGGGGCTTACTTGACCTTATTTGGTCAGTCAACGGAGGTATTGTAGGTGCGGGGTTGCATTTGTCGGGAATGGAGGTTGTGGAACAGTAGTGTTGGTTCGAATGTATTGATTAAACCATTCGCTCATCACACTATAAAAGGCTTGCCTAGCCTCGTCATTAGGATTGCTGGCCATAGGTTGAGAGTCCATGGCGCTGTCCCTTGCGCGGAGCAGCGCCACACTCTCCACATGATCAGCTATCGCTCGGTTGGGATCGGGATCCATTGCTATAAACAAACACAAAGTCAAATTGTCGAAATCACCACACTATCGATTCATCATTTAATGGCATGTATAGCTAGACCCCAAACACATCACGGTAGTCCTAGAATCGACTAAACCGTGGCTCGATCTGAATAAAATTGTAACACCCGAACCCGAGACCATCGCCGGTTAGCCGGACACGAGGGCTAACAAGCCAAGTTCACTTGTTTTGCCCATCCATTTGACATTTCCAGTCAGGCTGGAAAACTGCGTCACTGTTGCCTTAAAATCATATCTCGAGTTTCAAAACTCGGAAACTGGTTTCGTAAATTTTCCTGAATTTAGACTCATATATCCATCCATGGATTTATTTCTAGAATTTTTGGTCTGGCCAATTGGTACAGTTTATTAGTTAAAGTCACCCATGTTACAGGGATCGACGGCTCTGACCTTCGCGTGGTATAACTTGAATATCTCTCTGTACAGGGATTTAATGCTGGTGCCGTTTGTTTCTAATGAAACTAGACTCAAAATGGAATCTGTAAATATAATGTATGTCTCCTAATTCTTTTGGATAATTTATAGTAAATTTTAAAGTTGCGACAGGGAACCCAGAAACCATTCTGGCCCTGTCTCACAATAGCTTTAATATCTCTTAACATGTAACTCCTATGACCATTTCGTTTCTTCCATATGAAAATAGACTCATCAAGGTTCATTTACATAGCTTATTCACTATTTAATTCCATTCCTACGAATTTTGGTGATTTTTCACATTCACGTCACTGCAGCTGGCAGCATCTGTTTTAAGGTAGGTCTTACCTATTTGGTAGTCTCCATGAACCAACTAGTCTTGCCATACATAGGTTCATATATGATCATTTTAACCATGCCAATGGCTGATCATATGACCAACATTCCCATTTCCAAGCCATAGCCACATCATGACACCAAATATATACATACAAACCACAATTAGTCTAAGTCGATACTTCACTTTTACGAGCCATTTTCGCATGGCCGTACATATATACATCACAACATATTCAACCAACAAGGGTAGTCCTATACATGCCATTTCAAAGTTCAACCAAAATTTATACCAAAATAGAGGCGTGGATAGTGTGGATGACTTCAACTTTATTGATCCCGAATCCGATTGCTATCGGCGAAATCTATAAAACAGAGAGCCAAAGTAACGGGTAAGCATTTTTTTATGCTTAGTAAGTCTCAAGGAATATAATCAGCTCTAATTACAGCAATACATTCACATAGCCAAATGCATCATTTCATTAATACACATTCTTACTTCACACTTCATCATTATATACTTTCACAAAGTATCAATCAATTCAATAACTGAAATTTATTAGTCGATTGAGCGAATGTTGCTCAAACATGTCGACTTTCCAATGCACATATAACGTACCTTATCCTTTGGGCTTTTCGAGTGTACTAATTGAATTCATTACAGCAACCAACACTCACCTCCAGCCCAAGATTCTTGAATATAACCGGATATAATCACGTGCACAAATGCCTTCGGTCTTAGCCCGGATAGAATAACTCGCATACGAATGCCTTGGTCTTAGCCCGGATATAGCCACTAGCACAATTGCCTTGGTCTTAACCGGATATAATTTCCAGCATAATTGTCTTCGGGGCTTAGCCCGGATATCATTCAATTTCTCATGTACACATACATCAATAATCATTGGACATACATATTTCATTTTCATTACTAAGGCTCAAAACGCAAATATAATCACAAGCATATTCGCCTTGGGACTTAGCCGGGTAGAATTCAAATGCTCATACATACATAATCAATAATCAATACACATCCATACTTTATTTCACATAATTCAAGTAGGGTCACTTCTTGAGGACTTACCTCGGATGTTGTCGAACGGCTTTTTCGGCTATTCGATCACCTTTTCCTTCCCCTTGTCCAATTGTGGCCCTCTTAGCTCTTGAGCTAATTCAAACAAATTCAATTTATTAAAACCTCATTGTGCTTGCTTATGGCGAATATGACAAGGAGTTTAAATGGTCATATGGCCACTCTTTAGCTTGAATAAACAATGGTCATGCACATTTTATACTACATCAAGCAATTCAATACAATTTATTTGAGCATCAAGGAAAAGCTAAGGCCTTCAATAGGCTACCCAAGGCGAATATTCATGTACATGTTGAGGTCAATTTTGCACTTAATACCTCACAAAACAGCATGCATTTTACTAGTTAATGCTTTGCACATTGTGGCCCAAAACTTATAATATAGCATCAAGCACTTATATGTGTGCTAGGTCAATTGTGCTTGCAATTTCACAAGCATTCTTCCACATCTTCTTCTTTAAACCAATATATTCATCACTTACTTCATAGCCAAAACATCATGTGCAAACATATATATACAATATGAGCATGGCCAAATTTCAAGGTGTCCATAGCCATCCGAAAATACAAATTTTAACTAACATGCAAGAAGCATGAACCATGCTCATGAATGCATCATGGCGAATATGACAATCATGCTCCATTCAACTTCAATCATGGTTAAACACAAAAGAAAACTCAAAATCTTACTCAAGAGTAGACAATCCATCATTGCATGCATCATCATCAAGCTTCACACTTAGCATGCAATGGCTTTATCACCATAACAACTTTGGCCAAATACCATTTCCATGGCATAACAAGGATTTGAGCCATGGCTAACATGCACATCAAATTAGCAACCAAACCATGCATGAAACTCCCAACACAACCTCATACATACCTTAATCTTGATGCAAACTTAGCCAAATCTCCTTCTAGATCTCTTCTAAACAAAGGAAATGAAGCAAAAATCCTTCTTCCTCTTAGTATTTTCGCCAAAAGGGAGAGAGCAAGCATGAACAATTTTTTGTTTTTTCTTCTTGGTTGCACGGCAATGGGGGGATGCTACTCTCTCACACACATTTTTTTTCTTTTCTCACCCATGCTTAGTTGTTTATTATTTCTAACATCATCCATTAGTAAAACATGTTGGGAACATGTTCCTTGCCCATAACCTTGTCATGGCGGCCACTCCTCCTTAGGAAGGGATTATTTGACATGCAACTCCACCTTTTGTTAACATGTACTAACAAGCCATTTAAAATTAGCCTATCATATTTCACCATGTTTCACTTTGATCCCTATTTAATACTTTCTCATACAAATGGGTAAAATTAGAGAATGAAATTTCCACATATGCATGCACACACATAGTAAGCATAGAATATAACAATTAATTATTTTTATGACTCGGTTTAGTGGTCCCGAAACCACATTCCGGCTAGGGTCTATTTTGGGCTGTCACAATAAGAAGCATCATAAAATTAACAAATGGTTTTTGGGTTGAATGGTACATCCTTACCTCTTACCGTTACTGTGTTCCATCAGACATTGTGTGGCCTCTGTGTCTCCTCATCCCTAAGAGCAGCATAAAACTCTTGAGCTAGAGGAATAACAACATTATCTTTCAAGGTTATGCAAAAATGTTACCATCTATGATATCGGGCTAGCAACTATATTTCCTTGCAAAGAACCATTTCTGGTTCAAATCTCATTTCTTGGATAAAAATTTTTCCTTTAATTTCTAGATAATACTTCTTAACATTTTTCTTTCAAAATTTTAAGGGACTTGAGACTATTTTTGGTTCCTAAATAATCGATATTTTAATCTTTCTAGGAGGCATATTAACTAAAATCTACAAATGAGATATTCAAGCAATATATCCAATAAAACAATAAAAAGTGAGTTTAGAACCCTTCACCTTGTTGCTTTATTCTCGACTAGTTGTTCCAATTAGTAAAGAAGTTTTGTAGCTTGAAGGTTACCATAAAAAGGGTTTTGGGTTTGAGAGAGTTTTGAGGTGTTTAGGATGTTTAAGAAGGGTTAGAATATAAGTTTAGAGTATTTTTAAGTTAAACCAATACTTTGAAGGGTATAAACTAGGTATAAGAGAGGGTTAATACGCCAGGTTGCTCAAATGAATCAGGTCAACACTACAAAAAGCTATAGCAATGTCGCAACACAGGTGTTCCATGTTGCAACACACCTGGCAGTTTACCGTAGTCGCGACGTTGGGGTTCGATGTCTCAACACATTTTGGAATTTTGGATTTCTGGGTATACTTACTTCAGTATCGTGACACACAAAATTCATATCATAACATCGAAATGGTTTTCTCAATTTCATCAATTCTAGCCTTGATGTTGCGACAATGGCTCTCTTTTCACCCAAAATTCCAATTTCTAAAATGTTATAATTTCTATAAAACATATATTTATTAAAATTTTAAAACCTAAATTAAATAGTTAACTAAATTTACAATAATTTACAAAAAAAGTTAAATATTGATTTAAATAGTTCAAGTTTTACTCTAGGATTCATCCGACAGAATCATCAATTCACGTAAAGACGGTTCTCCTGTTCGTTCAATTTTAGTCCATCGCCCATCGTGCCATTCCACCTTCTTCCGCTTATCTTTTTCCTAGAACTTATTTATTCGACCAGCCTGGATTAAAGAAAGTATGCACCTTGATTCGAGATTATTAAGTTTAAAAATAGATATTTTATTGCAATGCTCCCCTAATTTCCTGCTACCTTCCCTACTCTGTGGGTGGCCACATTTAAAAATTTTGGTTTCACCATTAATCCTCATTATTAATTCATTATTTTCCAGATCAATGGTAGACCTTGAAGTGGGTAGGAAAGATCTCCCTAACATGATTGGTATCTCTCGATCTTCTTCAAAGTTTAGAACTACAAAGTTCGCCTAAATGATAAAGTTGTGTACTTTGACTAACACATCTTTCATTAATCGTTTTGGATGTATTGAGGATCTATCAACCAAAGTGTTATTTGGGTATTTTTGAGGTCCCCTAAAAAAAGTTTTTCATATATGGATAAAGGAATTAAATTAATGCTACCTCCTAGGTCACATAAAACTCTATTGAAATGAATCCTCCTTACCTTTATGGAAATTGTAAACCTTCTCGATAATAATAGCACTACAGCAAACACTTATATTAACTTGTTCACCTGCCTTAATTTTTTTACGCCTAGACATAATTTCTTTTAAGAACTTAGCGTACTTAAGAACTTTCTTAATTAATTCAATTAAGGGCAAGTTGACATTTAACGTTTTGAATAAGTTTAGAAAACTCACAAACTCATCTTCATCCCGTTTTTGCTTCTCTTCTAGCCTTGAAGGAATTGGTATTTTTGTAACCACAGAGTCTTTCATTGTTTCTATTTCTAGCTCAATTGCCTGTGCAACTACTTCCTCTGATTCTGTTTAATCATCAGCTCCTAAGGGTTCTTCCTAAAGATCATCAGTAATTTCCTTATTCATCTTCTAGATTGGGTTCTCTGGGCTACTTAGTACCTTACCCGTTCGGAGCACTATTTCGTTCACATGCTCATTCCCTTTTCTACTAGGATTATTCTCGTATTGCTTGGAATACCTGTGCCAAAATTTCTTTTTATATCCCTCATTAGACTCATCTTGTCTTTAAGCTTAGTCAATGTTCTTGTTGTATTAGTGCACTCAAACTACACTTGTTCCATGCCTGTTCTCATTGACTACATCTCCCCATCGATTCTATCAAGACATTGACCACATACAATATGGTCATTTAGGTTGGCTCTTTCCTGGGGTTTCTGTAAATAAGGAGGTTGATAGTTAGAATTTTTAACTTGGTTTGAGCCATTACCTCTTCCTTGGTTTCCTCCCTTATTTCTAATGTAGTTCACATTCTCGATGTGATTGTTAATATAGTGGAAGAGCATTTTGTCTCCCCCATAGACATGTGGTGCATTCTTCACAGCCTCTATTCGATTGATTCTACCTACTGACTGTTGATATTTGTCATCCTCCTAGAGATCCTTCACCATAGATAGTCTTTGGCCATACGTATATCATTCAGTTGGCCACCAGCAGGAATTCATCGCCATACTTTCTATTAATTTTTATGCATCGTCATATGTTTTGTTCATTAGAGCTCTTCGTGCAACTCCATCTAATCCTGAGCTTGAACGCACATCTAACTCATTATAGAAAATTTACAGCCGTAACCACTCAAGTAATCTATGGTATGGGCATTTCTAAATTAGTGTCTTAAAATGCTCCCATTCTTCGTGAAAGCTTTCCCCTTCTAACTGCTTCAACATTGAAATTTCCCTTCTTAGCTAGACCATTTTGCTAATAGGGAAGAACTATTCTAGGAATTTCCCTATGAGTTCATCCCATGTCGTGATTGATCCTACTGCATAGGAATCTAGCCAAGAGAAGGTGTTATCAATTAATGAAAAGGGGAACAACCGAAGATGAATAGTGTCATTAACAACCCTATTGTACTTGAAGGTACCACCAAGCTAGAGGAACCGTTTTAAATGTTGACTTGGATCCCCTGCCATTGTTCCTCGAAACTAAAAATTATTCTAGATCATCTAGATCATAGCTGGCTTAATCTTAAAATTATTGGTTGTGCTAGTTGGCCTCGTTATACTCCCTTGAACCATATCTAGATTCAGTAGTGCATACTTTCTCAGAGTCCTCTTGTTATGTGTCATATTTATATCTGTGGGTGGTTGTGGTGGTGGTGGTGGATCTTTTAGATTGTTATTGTTAGCCCTGTCAAATAGTGGAATCTCACGTTGTGTAACACCTCTAACTAGTATTCGTCGCTGGAATAAGCTTACGGAGAATTACTGTAAAAATGAAGCTTTACAACATATATATTAGACCTCAACATAAACATATCATAAATCATTCGTATACATGTTTTCGTCCCTTAATTGAGCCTTCAAGGCTATACAGGCACTTTAGAAATAATTCGAGACTAAATTGGAATCAATCAGAAAGTTCAAGAAAATTTTAGAAATTTTGAACTGCAGGGGTCACACGGCCGTGTGGCTAGACAATGTGACTCACAGGGATGAGACATACGCCTGTGTCTCAGGCCGTGTAACAATCCAAATAGGGACACACGGTCGTGTCCCAGCCCATGTCTGTGCCCGTGTAACTTCAAAGTTGGGTCACATGGCCAAGCCACATGCCCGTATGCTAGGCCATGTAACAATCAAAATAGGGACACACGACTGTGTCCCAACCCATGTCCGTGCCTGTATAACTTTTGAAGTTGGGTCACACGGCCATGCCACACGCTCGTGTGCCAGGCCATTTAAATACCTAACATGTATGCATTAAACCTACAAAGGACACACGGTCGTGTCGCATGACTTGTAACTACCTGACTTGTGTGCCAACCCTAAGCTTGACACAAGCCTACACATCATCAACAACACATGTTAGTGCATCAACTCATAATTCACTTGAATTAACATAAGGTAAGTCATTAAACATGAACAATATCATTTGAAATTATCATTATCATGAACATAGAAATACTTTCATTTAACATTTGTTTTTCAATCCTTTTTATAGATTCATGACATAAGTCATTTGAACACTTATTGTTCCTTTCCTTTTCTTGCTCGTTGAACCATTTAGAATAACATCAAATATGCGGAAAATCTCACACAAAGTGAGCTAAACATATAGTTGTAACCTTTCTTTTTCCTTTACATCGTCGCTCACTCGAGCTATGAGATGGGTCTACTCACACAAGCTGACGGTCAGAATGTAGGCTACGCGATGCTACTCACACAAGCTGTTGAGTATCCGAAACAAATGCAAGACTTGAGCCACCGGTACGACATTCAAGACCAGCACCCAAAACATGGTAACCCTAATGGCATGTCATTTTTATCCTACGTATTCCTAAGGTTCAAATGGGACTCGATAATCATCGAATCCTCGTTGGACTTCCACATTTGATTTCATGGAAAATAATACATGAATATATAATTCAATATAACATTAAAATGTTAATTAATCATATGAACTTACCTCGATTACAAAGACTTAAAAGTGAGAACAACTAATCCAAAGCTTTAGCATTTCCTCAATCTAGATCCATACAAGGTTTATCTTGATCTAAATAAGCAAATTCAATCCATTTAATACTCATACAATTAAATTCAGTCCAAAATTCATAATTTTGAAAATTTACACTTTTCCCCTAATATTTTAACTTTCTTACAAATTAGCCATTAAGCTTATAAATTGATATTTAAGCAATTTCATCCATAGTTCATGCTAGCTGAATGCACTAGGGACCTATATCAAACCATACAAATAAGCATTTCATAGTTTTATAATGGAATTTTACTACTTTTATAAATAAGTCCCTAAATCAAAATTTCAACAAAAATCCCTTTACGAAACTTGCTTATTTAACAACAAGGGCTCACAATCTTCCATCAAACATCAAAACCCTTACAAGTATATTCATGGGAAAACCCTAAATCTTAAATAGTTTTGTAATTTAATCCCTAGGCTAGCTAGATTAAGCTACAACGATCTCGAAAACATAAAAATCATTAACAATGGGACAAAATTATACTCACATGCAATGGATGAACAAGCCGAACTTATCTTCCCCTTTTAATGGTGTATTTCAGCCATGGATGGAAGAAATAAGAAATGACAACCTTTTCATCTTTTAATTATTTTACATTTTCAATTATTTACCAAAATTACTTTAATAACCCTTTTAATTAACTAAACAAAACAACAATTTCATGCCTATCTTTGTCCACTAAAAATAATTATGATTTAATTACCATATAAATCCCCTTAATTTAAATTTTCATACCTAGTTGATAACTTTACTTATAGAACTCTACCTTTACACCTTTTATGATTTAGTCCATTTCACGAAATTAATCATGCAAACGTCAAATTTTCTTAACGTAATATTTATACGACCTTACTAGCATACCGTAGACATTAAAATAATAATAAAATAATAATTTACTCCTTGAATTTGTAGTCTCAAAACCACTTTTCTGGTTTCACTAAAAATGGGTTGTTACACGTAGTACGTTACCTATAGAAAGTGGTGGATTCTGCACCTGCTATTCTTGTTATTGCTATCGACAATTTCTACGTATTTGTCCTTCTGGTTCTGTGACTGGCTCTATAGGTTTTCCCTAATACGAGTCATACACCAAACCTAAAAAGATAAAATTAGTACAAAATGAAAGAATTGAATTTGTAGCTATAACCTAAAAATTCCCTAATTATTCTATTAATACGCAAGAATTAAAACTAATATAGTGACGTTGCCTCCCTAGCAAAGACGCTAACAACTTGACCGCCTTCGACCGTATCAACGCCTAGAGTAGAAATCCTACACAAAAGATATGAAAAGTGGTATCCGCAAGTATACGTGTAATGCCCCTTACCCGAGACCGTTGCCCGAGTCGAACACGAGGTGTTAACGGACTTAATTTATTACTTAAACAGCTCATACAATTCATTTTAAAATTTCCAGACAAGCTGGCTAACTGCATCACAGTCACTTTAAAAATCATATCCTGAGTTTCAAAACTCGAAATCCAATTCCGTAAATTTTTCCTGAAACTAGACTCATATATATATCTACTAATTTTTTTCTAGAATTTTTGGTAAGGCAAATTAGTACAGTTTATTAGTTAAAGTCTCCCCTGTTTCAGGGTTCAACTACTCTGACCTCTGTGTATTATGAATCAGATATCTCCCTGTACAGAGCTTCAATGACTATGTCGTTTGCCTCTAATAAAACTAGACTCAATAAGGAATCTTTACATATAAAGCATGACTTCTAATTATCTTTGTAAAATGTATGGTGAATTTCCAAAGTCAGACCAGGGGATCCAGAAATCGCTCTGGCCCTGTTTCACAAAAATTTAAACATCTCATAAAATATAGCTCATATACCTATTTCGCTTCTTCCATATGAAAATAGACTCATCAAGCTTCGATTCCATAACTTATTCATTATTTAATTTCATTTCTACTATTTTTATTGATTTTTCAAATTCACGTCACTACTGCTGTCTGAATCTATTTTATGGTAAATTTTACCTATTTCATGGTTTCCATGGATTAGCTAGCAATTTGACATACATAACACCAAATATGATCATGATTAGTCATTCCAATGGCTAATCATTACCAAGCATTTCCATACCACTCAATAACCATATCATAAGACCATATATACAAAATGATTATAATGCTATGCATGCCATACTCAAAATATACAAGCCATTATGCCAAGATGGTATACGGATAGTGTGAGCGAGCCTCTGACCGTTCCCGATTTTCGAGCTGGCTTGTCAAAACTACAAGGAATGAAAAGGAGGGAGTAAGCATAAATGCTTAATAAGTTCACATGCAAATAGCAAGTAACATAACCATATAAGCAAACATAAAACATCATTTGCATAATCATCACCAAGACATTCATATCACATTTTCATTTATCATCTTACCATATTGTTGTTATATCGATTTTTCAACCCGAGGGTTAAGTACATACCTGTTCAAAGTACCCATTTCACAAAACTTACCAATACGTCCCTTTCATCTTGAGTATTCCTCCATTTCAGTAGAACTTTACCCGTTGAACACATCGGAATACAATTCGGATACATGGATAACTTGCACATAAGTGCCACATATTCAATCAAGCAATCATGTAACCCGCCCATAAGCGAACTCGGACTCAACTCAACGAGCTCGGGCGTTCGCATCCATAAGTGAACTCGGACTCAACTCAACGAGTTCGGATGCCTAGTTACATCTCACGAACTCGGACTCAACTCAACGAGTTCAGACGCTCGCATCCATAAGTGAACTCGGACTCAACTCAACGAGTTCGGATGCTCAACCATCCTAGTGACATGTCACTTGTATCCTAATCTATTCCTAAGGTTCAAACGGGCTTTTCCTCGATCTCACATTGCCGTCTTCCATGGAATATCGGGAATCGATACTCGGTAGCAATTCATATTTATCAAGTAGTAAACATAATTTGCATATTACTCAACATTAACCACAAAGCATAATATTTCACGATAAAAAATCAGCATATCATATAATTAACATCAATAACTTAAAATAACAATTATGCTACATTATTTACACATGAACTTACCTCGTATGCGAAAATGACTACTTTTACCATTTCGTCCACAACTTGGTATTTTCCCCATTTTAGCCCAATTTCAGTTTTCCTTGCTCTATCATTTAAAATATAGTCTAATTAGGACTCACATTATTCAAATTGACCCAAAATCATATTTTGGAAAAATTACAATTTTGCCCTAAACTTTTGCATATTTACACTTTTGCCCCAAAGCTCGTAAATTAAACTTCAGCCTATTTTCTTATGTTTTATGACATGCTGATCATTTTCCTTCTATGGCAACATCAAATTCTCACTCTAACATGTACTTATGACTATTAGGTATTTTTACCGATTAAGCCATTTTGCTCGTTTTCACTTAAAACCGAGTAGCACAAGTTGTCTAAAATAATTTAAAACTTTATATTCTATCATAAAACACCAAAATACACAAATTTCACCTATGGGTATTTTTCCAAATATAAACCCTAGGTTAAATTATTGCTAACATAAGCTAAATCGAGCTAGGGACTCCAAAAACGTAAAAATCATTAAAACGAGGCTAGAACGGACTTACAATCGAGCTTGGAAGCTTGAAAAACCCTAGCCATGGTTTCTCCTTTCTATATTCGGCCATGGGGTTGAAGATGAGCAAAATTGGCTTTTAATTTTGTATTTTAATTCATTTTACCCCTAAATGACCAAAATGCCCTTACTACTAAACTTTCCAAAAATTCCATCCATGTCCAATTTTTGTCCATAGACTTAGAAATTGGTAAAATTCTATTTAAGACCTCCTAATTAATATTTCAAAAAAATTTCATACTAGAAACTTCTAGAATACAAGTTTTGCAAATTATTCGATTTAGTCCCTAATTTCAATTTAAGCACTTTATGCATAAAATTTCTTCACGAAATTTTTACACAATCATGCAATCATATCATAGACCTCAAAATAATCATAAAATAATTATTTCTATCTCGGATTTTGTGGTCACGAAACCACTATTCCGACTAGGCCCATAATTAGGATATTACAATACGAGTTAGGATGTAATATAGTTTCAACAGAGTAGGTAAGTACTACGAGGATTGTACCCAAGGGAGGTAAGCACTAAATTAATTCTACTCTAAACATAAATAGATCCAATTAGTACTTTAATTGGATTATAGTACAAAGAATTAAAAGAACGAGTTTGATAAACTATACTAAAAAAATGGAAATAAATGAAAAGTAAATAAATGAAAAATGAAAAATCAAATAATCATGTATCAAATCTGGGCATTGGTGATTAGCTTACTTTGGTATTTTTAATCAACTAGCGTTATAGGCTTTCTTTCTCAATCAAGTAGTAAATACCTCAGTAGGATCTTCTAATTCATCCACTGATATAATGAGTCAACAAGAACTAATTATCTTTCGATCTCACAGTCCAAACTGATTTAGGGTTAAGGCGTTCACAAATAGACAATACCAAATATGGGTTAATTCTTACATTGATGACTTCTTAGGGCTGTCAAGCCTAGGGTTTAGATTCTTTCTTTCTGAAAAAACTGATCCATTAAGAAATCCCTACAAAACAGTTAATTATTCATACCTCCACTCGTTAATCCTCTACAGGAGGATTAGTTCCTCTTGGATCTAATAAATGATTTAAACTTGATGGAAAAAATAAACATAAAGAACAATTCAATAATAGAATTTAGAAGAAGCCTGATTTGTATTGACTTTAAGCGTAGAATCCTTAAAGAGTTTGACAGTAATTCCAAAATTTGATTTCTTCACAAAAGAAAATAACAAGAATAGAAATCCAAAACCTAAGAAAAGGGAATAACTAAAGACTAAATCTAAAGAGAAAATTATACAATATGAAAGATGCATCTATAACATGTGCTAAATGAGCTTATTTATATACTTTAGGGAGGTCATTGTCCTTAACCCTAGGTCAGCTGTTGTACTCATGCTTAATGTTTGCTTGTGCAAAATGTGTCGCTACATCGAGGGTAGTATGCTCAACTTCAGGGTGTCTTCAGAGGTATGTCATGACATTGAAGGTAGTCTTGGAATTCTTCTATTCTACTTCCTATGTTGCGACATCATGTAACATCCCTTGTAACAGCCCGATTTTAGATAAATCAGAATAGCGGTTTCGGAACCATAAATATGAGGTCAAAAATTATTTTAATATTATTTTGTGTGTTTACAACATGATAGCATGTATGTGAAAGTTCCGTGTTTTAATTTTATTGATTGGATGGTTAATTTGACAAAAGGACTAAATCGCGTAAAATGCAAAAGTTGTATTCCACTTGTTTAAAGTGCTTAATTGCTATAGTTTATTAAATGAAAGGTCGATATAATGTTATTAGACTATTGCTAGTGAAATTTTACATAAATTGGCGTTAAATGGATGATATTAAATGTTTTATAATAAGGTTAATTTAGTAATTTGGTTAATAAGGTTATTATTAATAAAACAAAACAAAAATTAAGCTTCATTTCATCTTTATTTTGCTAAATATTATGGAAGAAGTAAACATTTAGTTTGTTTTAGGGTTCGGTCAGTTGAGATCTCGATTGGTAAGTGTTTTGAGCTCGATTTTTGATGATTTTTACGTTTTTAAGATCGTTGCTTTGTATTCTAGCTAGCCCATGCCTTAACTTTTGAAGTTGTCAATGATTTTTTGAAGTGCCATTGATGAATGCTTAAGATTTTGAATGACTGATGATGAAATATGAAAGCTTGATGATAGATTTTAAAGTTTTGTTAAGTGATTTTAGCTAAAAATGCATCTTAGGGATTTAATTGTGAAAAGTGTAAATTGCGTGGTTGAAATGTGAAATAAATATGAAATATGGGCCGCTAGGGGAACTATGGTAATTCGGGCAAGCATGAGTTTTGTCAAATTTGGTGTAATTTGTGTTTTTGTGAGATAAGGACTAAATTGAATAAATGAGAAACTTTAGGGGCTAAAGTGTAAAAATGCCCAAATAGGTATTTTTGGATGAAATTGAATGAATAGGTGATTAAATGAACTAAATTTGAATTCATATAGATCAAGAAATAAAGAAATAAGATTTAGATAGTGGGAAATCGAAAGTTGTCGAGTAGTCGATCCGATCCGTTCATCGTATATACAAGGTAAGTTCATATGCAAATAAATGTCTTTAAATTGAATTATATGTGTTTAATTATCATTGAATTGCTATGAATGTTGAAGAGCAAGAATCAATAGGGTTTCAATATTCGAAAGTTTTGTACGAACCCTAAGAATAATATAGGATACGAATGTCATGACATTAGGATTACCGAGATGTGATTACATGTAAGACCATGTCTAGGAGATTGGCATTGTATTGTGATTACTTGTAAGACCATGTCTGGGACATTGGCATTGTATTGTGATTATGTGTAAGACCATGTCTGGGACATTGGCATCGTTATGTGATTTCGTGTAAGACCATAGTTGGGCTATTGACATCGACATGAGATAACATGTAAGACCATATCTGGAATATGGCATTGTATGAGCTATATGTCATTTCTGAGTATTCTTAATGATTTCGAAAGGTTTAACGGGCAAAGTCAAGTCCTGAAAGAATGTGTGAATGAGTTAAGTGACTCAGGTACGTACGAGATTCATACAAGTATTGAAAAGGGAAGTATTTGATGAATTCACTTAGGATATTGAATATGAATACATTGAGAAAGGTTTATGAGTTTATGGGTGTATACTCATAGTTTGCCTATTGATGGAAATGATGTTGATTCATGTGTTAATTTTATTTGTATATGGCTTCTTAAGCTTTTAAAGCTTACTTTGTGTGTTATTTCCCTATTTTTTAGATAATCAAAGCTAGCTCAGACTCGAGGATCATCAGGAACATCGTCACACTATCGATCAACTTGTTGGTACTTTTGATGTTATGTATATATAGTATATGGCATGTATAGGCTTGTAAGTTGATGATAAGTTTTGAGTTATGGTATTAGCCATGTGTGTTGGCTTGTGAAATGATGTAATATTGGTGTATATTTAGCCATTTAAGTTGGCTTGATTTATGAATTTGGTGAGTGATATGTGATGTATATATAGCCTTACATTTTGGCATGTTTGGTATGGTTGTTGTGATGGCTAAGTGGTTAATTGTTTTGATTAATTACCAATGATATATCATGGTTGATTTGGTTTGATATAGGGTTGATGAATTGGTATATTTTTTGGCATGAATTAGTTGATAATATGGTGAGAATATGCATGAGGAAGATAGGTGAAAAATGTTGGTTATGACATATTGATGTGGTATGTTATTGGTTATGATTTTAGGGGTTGAATGAATGGTTTCTAAATGGCATGAAATGTGTATGAAATAGCATGCTACGGTTTCCTTTGAATGTATTGAAATGGTATGAAATAATGTGGTATAGGTATGCATGAGTAGGATGAGAAATGTGGCTTAAACCAAGCCTAATTTTGCCCTACACAGTTGAGCACACTAGCGTGTGTCTTGACCGTGTGCCTACTGTAACTTAGTTAAACAAATCAGAGAGTTACATGGCTTAGACACACGGGCATGTTTTTTGGCCATGCATGGTACACGGGCGTGTGGCCGACCGTGTGACCCAAGTCAGTATACCCTCTAGTTTTCCCACAGCCATGGCACACGAGCGTGTCTCTGGCAGTGTGATGCAAGTCAGTATGTATGCCCTATTTCCACACGGCCTGTGACATGGGCGTGTCTGGTGTGCTCACACGGGTGTGTGAACCCTGTATGCATGAAAATTTTTTAGGTTTCCAAAAGTTTTCAAATGTTATCAGTTTAGTCCTAAACCTCTTCCAAACATGTTTCAAGGTCTCATAGAGCCTTATAAGGAACAATGTGATTATGTTTGATTAATGTTTATGTGACAATGGATTAATGTATAAGAAATATATGTTTTACTATGTAATTGATCGGTAATGCCTCGTAGCCCCTATTCTAGTGACGGATACGAGTTAGGAGTGTTACATTTAATTGGTATTAGAGTGAAGGTTTAGTCGATACTAGGACTAACGTAGTGTGTAAGAGTCTAGCTATACATGTCATATATATAAACTGCGATAGTGTGATGATTCTTGACAGCTTAAAATGTGTTTTCATATAGTAAATGGATCCCGAACAAGCTTTAGCTGACGATGTGGAAAGTAATCCTCCCGCTCCCGCTCAAGGGGCAGTGTCGGCTAATTCTAGATCGATTTCGAGTGGTCACGAAGGAGAGGCTAAACAAGCCTTTTTTTTCATATGATGAGTGAATGGTTTACAAAGTCTGTTCGAACGAATCCAGCTGCTCAACAACCTCCACCCCCACTTGTTCCTCAATAAATCCCCGTTGTTCCTCAAGTTATAGATCTAATAAGATTTAACAAGCTGCCAGTAGATAATATTCGAAAACATGGGGCTGAGGAGTTCCGGGCTACCATTGATGATGATGCTGAGAGAGCTGAGTTTTGGCTCGAGAACACAGTCTGAGTATTCGATGAATTGTCTTATACTTCTGATGAATGTATCAGGTGTGTTGTATCCTTACTGATAGATAGTGCGTATCATTGGTGGAAAAAATTGATATTTGTTGTTCCAAGAGAATGGGTTACCTAGGAGTTCTTTCAATCTGAGTATAAAAAAAAGTACATAAGTCAACGATTTCTAGATCAGAAGCATAAATAGTTTCTAGAATTGAAACAAGGCCAAATGACTATCACTGAATATAAAAGAGAATTTGTACAGTTAAGCAAGTATGCCTGGGAATATGTTTCCACTAAAGAAATCATGTGTAAATGGTTCATTGATGCAGTGAACGAGGATATAAAATTACTAGTCAGAATTCTAAAGTTGAAAGAATTCGTCGTTCTAGTTGAAAGGGCTTGTAAAGCCGGGGATCTTAGTAAAGAAAAAAGAAAAGCTGATTTTGTAGCAAGAGATTCGAGAAAGAGATCAACCGGTAAATCTTATCAGTCTGCATCAAAGAAATTCTTGGACTCGTTTAATCATTCTAATGAATTAGTTAGACGTTCAAATAGAGATTGTGAAAGACAACGTTCGAGCTTTAAAGCTCTGGCTATTTCGATAGCTAGTGTTGGGAGTGTGAAACCAAATCGATTTGAATGTAGACAGTGTGGAAAATGGCATTTCGGTTATTGTAGATTGAATGATAAGGTTTGTTTTAAATGTGGATCGTTAGATCATTTTATCAGAGATTGTATAGAGTTAGCTGAAAAAGATAACGCTCAAAGCAAGAGGCCAAGTAACACTGTAGTTAGAGGTAGACCACCTAGAAACATGGGAAATGTAAGCGGTAGCTAGAGAGTAACTAAAATTCTACTGTGGGGTCAGAGGCCAAAGCACTTGCACGAGCCTATGCTATTCGCGCTCGCGAAGAAGCGTCATTTTCAAATGTTATCACCGGTACTTTCACTCTCTGTGATACTAATGTGATTGCATTGATAGATCTAGGATTAACTCATTTGTATATATGTGTGAATTTAGTATCTAGTAAGACTTTTCCTGTAGAGTCTACTAAATTTTGTGATTAAAGTGTCGAACCCCTTAGGCAAGTGTGTTTTGGTTAATAAAGTGTGCAAGAACTGTCCATTGATGATTCAAGAATTCTATTTTCTAGCTGATATGATGTTGTTGCCATTTGATGAATTTGATATAATTCTGGGTATGGATTGGCTAACATTGCATGATGTTATAGTAAACAGTAAATGAAAGATGATTAATCTGAGATGTCAGAATAATAAGATTATCCAAATTGAGTCAGATAATTTAAATAGTTTAATCCAGATTGAGTCAGATGATTTAAATAGTTTACCAACAGTGATTTCTTTAATGTTAGCTCAGAAATATATGAGAAAGGGTTGCGAAGCTTATTTTTCTTATGTGCTTGATATGAAAGTGACTGAAAAGAAGATCGAATCAGTGCCAGTTGCGTGTGAGTATCCAGATGTGTTTCCTAAAGAGCTACCGGTTTACCACTGATCCGAGAGGTTAAGTTTGGCATGGAGTTAATGCCGGGAACTATGCCGATATTGATAGCTCTGTATAGAATGGCACTGATAGAGTTAAAAGAATTGAAAACCCAGTTGCAAGAATTGACGGATAGAGGTTTTGCTAGACTGAGTTTCTCGCCCTGGGGTGCTCCTGTATTGTTTGTGAAAAAGAAAGATGGCACGATGAGAATGTGTATTGACTATAGACAGCTCAACAAAGTGACAATCAAGAATATGTATCCTCTGCCCAGAATAGATGATTTGTTTGATCAATTGAAAGGGGATATAGTGTTTTTGAAAATAGATTTTAGATCGGGCTATTACCAATTGCGGGTTAAAGACTCTGATGTGCCAAAGACTACATTTAGAACGAGATATAGTCACTATGAATTTTTGGTTATGCCTTTCGGACCAACGAATGCACCTGCTGTCTTTATGGACTTGATAAACCGAATTTTTAGGCAATATTTAAACCGATTCATAGTTGTGTTTATTGATGATATCGTGATTTACTCTCGTGATGAATTTGATCATGAACAACATTTGATAATTGTGTTACAAACTTTGAGAGATAAGCAATTGTATGTAAATTTTAGCAAATGTGGGTTTTGGCTACGAGAGGCTAGTTTTCTAAGACATATTGTTTCAACTAATGGTATCCGGGTTGATCCGAGTAAAATTTCTTTAATAATAGATTTGAAGTCACCGATAAATGTTTCTGAGGTCCACAGTTTTCTAGGATTAGTGGGATATTATAGACGGTTTGTAAAATGATTTTCTATGATTGCAACTCCAATGACAAGATTGCTTTAAAAAGATGTTAATTTTGAGTGGTAAGATAAATGCCAGAAAAGTTTCGAGCAATTAAAAGCTTTATTGACTGAAGCTCCAGTGTTAGTTTAGCCTAAGTCTAGTAAAGAATTCATAATTTTCAGTGATGCATCATTAAATGGCTTGGGTTGTTTTTTGATGCAGGAAGTCAAAGTTGTAGCTTATGCCTCGAGACAATTGAAGGCACATGAAAAGAACTATCCGACGCACAATCTAGAATTGGCTGCAATTGTGTTCGCGTTCAAAAATTTGGCGTCACTATTTGTTTAGTGAGAAGTGCCATATTTCTACGGATCACAAAAGCTTGAAATATTTGATGACTTAGAAAGACTTGAATTTGCGAGAGCGGAGATGGTTAGAATTGTCAAAAGACTATGACTTGCTAATTGACTACCATTTGGGGAAAGTGAACATAGTTGTTGATGTTTTAATCCGAAAGTCCTTGTTTACTTTACATGCTTTGAATACACAATTAGCTTTTTCTGAAGAAGGTTTCGATAGTAGCTGAGTTGAAAGCAAGACCGTTATTTCTACAACAGATTTGTAAGGCTCAAAAGTTTGATAATGAACTGCAAGCAAAAAGGGTTCAGCATGTGTCAAATTCTGATTTAGAATTTCAAGTTGATTCTAATGATTGTTTGAGATTCAAAGACCGAATATGTGTTCCGAGAAATCCAGAGTTGATTCAAATGAATTTGAATGAAGCACATAGTAATTGTTTATCAGTACACCCGGGAAGCACGAAAAGGGATAATGATTTGAAATAGATTTATTGGTTGCATGGCATGAAAAGGGATATCTCAGAATTTGTTTCGAAATGTTTGATCTGCCAGCAAGTCAAAGTTGAGCATCAAGTGCCGTTAGGTTTATTACAGCCTATCATGATTCCTGAGTGGAATGAGACAGAGTAACTATGGATTTTGTATCGAGTTTGCCCTTGTCTCTGAGAAAGAAATATGCAATTTGGGTTGTTGTAGACAGATTGACGAAATCAGCTTATTTCATCCCGGTACGTACAGATTTCTCACTTGATAAATTTGTAACACCCCGAACCCGAGACCGTCGCCGGAGTCGAACACGAGGTGTTAACATACTTCAAACCACTTATTGAGAATTTCCATAGTTCCTTAGATCTTTCGGATCAATCTCATACCAAGTCATACATTTACATTTCATATACTGTTCAATAGGATATTTGAAGCAATTTCCATACATCATTTCATTTCCGCAACAATCATGCAATCAAATGAACTTTCATCTATTCCACGATACCTTATTTACGAGAATGCAATTGAAATCATCACATAGATTTAAATCTTACCAACTCCACCCGAGCATGAACATAGCATCTATTAGCCATGAACTCAAGGTACTTACTCTTTCCCTGTCCATACTCATCTCGATAAAGTCACGCCCATATAAATATTCAATCGGAGATATGTGTAGAGTTCGCACACATAGTGCTTAATACTCAATCACGCACACTTAGTGCCATATGATTCAAGCCCGCACACATAGTGCCATATAGTCCAAACTCGCACACTTAGTGCCGTACATTACAAGCTCGCACACTCGGTGCCAATCTCACCGTACACAACTATTTCTCGCACACTTAGTGCCAAGCAAACTTCCTACACATTTCACTATCTTTTTACGTTCAACATTATCATCTTTTCATACACATACATTTGTATATATTTCATCTCATTAAACACAATTGCATAGATATTACAATCATTTAAGCAATATCAAATATATGCTTAATGACTTACCTTGTGTTGGGTAAAATAGTCCAAGTCGACTACTCGATGACCTTCGCCTTTCCCTTGCTTGATTCTCCTTCTTTAACTCCTTGAGTTTAATCAATAAATCAACTAATTTAACCATCTTGCTAAACATTCATAATTCAATTACACATGCATATGTATGTTTGTATATTCGGCAACCATCCTCACTTATTACCCATTTAGTCAACAATCTAAGCCAAGACAAGGCTTCAATATGATTGCCTCTAACCGAATACATGCTCACCAATTTCCCTTCATGTGGCCGAATATGCATGTCTATGTTGAGACCATTTATGCACTTATTACCACACAAAAACAGCATACATTACTAACTAATACCTTTTCATATTGTAACTCAATACACATCTATCATTTCCTTCATAACCAAAACATCATCATAAGTATATACCTTAAGATAGTATATACGTCATACCAATACATCATGCTCAAACATATATACATATATGTATGCTAGAGCCGAATCTCAAGTTGATTGTAACTAAACATGAACATGATTTCAAAACACAAATCTTACTCTCCATGCAAAGAGCATAAATCACACTTGAGGATGTACCATAGCCGAATACATCACAACACAATAATTTTGGTCACGATTACACAAATAACTTAGTATATCATTCAAAAATGCTCAAAGAAAATCTAAGAGTTCTCAATCCACCATCACATGTATCATCATCAAGCTTCATATTTAACATGCAATAGCATTAACTTAAAATCCACCTTGGCCAAATACCCATCCCCATGATATAACAAAGATTTGAACCATGGGCTAATAAGAACATCCAGTTAACAACCAAAAACATGCATGAATCTCATGGCACAATATCAAACATACCTTAATCTTGATGCAAATATAGCCAAACCTCTTCCTAATCCTCTTCCAACCCAAGCATGAAGCAAAATTCCTCCCTTCCCCTCTAGTATTTTCGGTCAAGAGAGAATGAAATGGATGAGCAAAATTTTTTTCTTTTCTTTTCTTCCATGTACGACAATGGGGGGTTTCACTCACACACATTTTTTTTTCTTTCTTTATTACCCATGCTTATTTGTTTATTGTTTTCCCCTAATGCACCAACAAAACATGTTTCATGACATGTTTAGCCCATACTCCCTTATCATGACCGGCCATCACTTGTAAAAAAGGGATATTTGACATGCAAGGCCATTGTTTTGCATGCATGCTTTAATTAGTCATCATACATTTCCCCATCATACTTTCAAAATTTTCTACTAGATCCTTTCTAGTGAAATTCACATTTATAACTCTATATTAAAACATCAAAATGTCACACATGAGTTAACACATATTATAGACATCAAAATAAATATCAAATTATTTTTATGCCTCGATTTTGTGGTCCCGAAACCACATTCCGACTAGGGTCGTTTTAAGGCTGTCACAACTCTCCCCCACTTAAGAAATTTTCGTCCCCAAAAATCTTACCGGTAAATAGGTTTGGGTATCACTCCTTCATAGAGTTCTCGAGTTCCCAAGTAACTTCTTCCATCCCGTGTTTGAGCCATAACACTTTTACTAACGGAACCCTTTTGTTTTGTAACTCCTTCACTTCACGAGCTAGGATACGAATCGGTTCTTCTTCACAATTCATATCGGCTTGAATTTTAACCTCTGATGGACTAATTGCGTGCGACGGATCAGACCTATAGCGTCGAAGCATTGAAACATGAAAGACGTCGTGAATCTTTTCAAGTTCAGGGGGCAAAATCAAACGACACGCGAATCGGACCGACTCGTTCGGATATCTCATATGGCCCGATGAACCTCGGGCTCAATTTGCCTTTACGGCCAAATCTGAGTATCTTTTTCCAATGCGAAACTTTAAGAAACACTTTATCTCCCACTTGATACTCAATGTCTTTTCGTTTCAAATCCGCGTACGACTTCTGACGATCGGAGGCTATCTTCAGATTTTCACGGATTACTTTTACTTTCTGTTCAGCATCTTTAATCAAATCCACTCCAAAAGTTTTGTTCTCACCGAGCTCGGTCCAAAACAATGGTGTACGGCATTTACGCCCGTATAAGGCCTCGTAAGGCGCCATCTTAATACTTGATTGAAAACTATTGTTGTAAGCGAATTCAATCAAAGGTAAGTACCGTTCCCATGAACCACTGAACTCGAGGATGCAACATCTCAACATATCCTTAAGTATCTTAATTATCCGCTCGGATTGACCATCAGTTTGGGGGTGAAAGGCGGTGCTGAAATGTAACTTGGTACCTAAAGCTTCTTGCAATCTCTTCCAAAATCGCGAGGTGAACCTCGGATCTCTATCCGACACCACAGAAATTGGTACCCCATGTAATCTCACAATCTGAGAAACATACAATTCAGCTAGTTTATTCAATGAAAAATCCGTACGCACGGGGATAAAATGAGCCGACTTAGTCAGTCTATCAACAACCCAAATCGCATCCTTCTTGCTCGCTGACAATGGCAGTCCAGACACAAAGTCCATTATGACTCGATCCCATTTTCACTCGGGTATCGTAATCGGCTAAAGTAATCCTGAAGGCACTTGATGTTTCGCTTTCACTTGTTGACATATTAAACATCTCGAAACAAAGTCGGAGATGTCTCGTTTCATACCATGCCACCAAAACCGCTGTTTCAAATCGTTGTACATCTTCGTACTCCGGGTGGATTGCCATTCGGCTACAATGGGCTTCGTTCAGAATCATTGAAATAAGTTCAATTCTTTGGAACACACGACGACTTGTTAACCTCAAACAATCGTCATCACCAATATGAAACTCGATTCCTTGTTCGAACACACTCGGCCCGTTTTGCAACCAACTCATCATTAACTTTTCGAGCTTCACGAATTTGATGAGTCAACAATGGTTTGACCTTTAATTGGCTACTAACACATTGTCGGGTAGAATAGACAATCGTACATTCATCGTCAGTAAAGCAAAAGTGATTTCGGCTTAAGGCGCCCACAACCACATTAGCCTTTCCGGGTGATAATCAATGACAAGCTCGTAATCTTTTAACAACTCGAGCCAACGTCTTTGTCGCAGATTTAAGTCTCTTTGAGTCATCAGATATTTGAGACTTTTGTGATCCGAATACACATGGCACTTCTCACCAAATAAGTAATGTCGCCATATCTTTAAGGCGAATACGATGGCAGCCAATTCGAGATCATGGGTCGGATAATTTTTCTCATGTAGCTTCAATTGTCTCGACGCGTAGGCCACAACTCGACCTTCTTACTTTAATACGCAACCTAACCCAAGTAGGGAGGCGTCACTATAAATGACAAACTCTTTGCCAGATTCGGGCTGCACTAAAACTGGAGCTTCCGTTAAATGAGTTTTCAATTGATCGAAACTTTTCTGACACTTTTCCGTCCATTCAAACTTGACATCCTTCTGAAGCAGTTTCGTCATGAGTGTGGCTATCATCGAGAATCCTTTTACAAACCGTCGTAGTAATGTAAGCAAGTCCCAAAAGCTCGAACCTCGATAATATTTCTCTGAGGCTTCCAGTTAAGTATAGTTGAAATTTTACTCGGGTCGACTCGAATACCGTCGCAGATACCACATGACCTAAGAAGCTAACCTCTCTTAACCGAACTCACACTTCTTGAACTTAGCATATAATCGCTTATCCCGTAAAATTTGCAACACTAATCTCGGGTGCTCGCATGTTCGGTCTTATCTCTTGAATAGACCAAGATTTCGTCAATGAACACCACTACGAACCGATCCAAATATAATCTGAAGATCCGATTCATCAAATCCATAAATACCGCAGGGGCATTAGTGAGCCCAAATGGCATCACTAAGAATTCGTAGTGACCATATCTCGTTCTGAAGGCAGTTTTGGGTATATCCGAATCTCGGATTCGCAACTGATGATAGCTCGATCTCAAATCTATTTTTGAAAACACTGAGGCTCCCTTCAGTTGATCGAACAAATCATCGATACGCGGTAACGGATATTTGTTCTTTATTGTCACTTTATTAAGTTGACGATAGTCGATGCACAACCTCATGGTTCCGTCCTTTTTCACAAACAACACTAGTGCAACCCAAGGTGAAAAACTCGGGCGAGCAAAACCTCTATCCACCAACTCTTACAACTGAGCTTTCAACTCCTTTAATTCCGTTGGTGCCATACGATACGGAGCTATCGAAATCGGTGTGGTCCCAGGTACAAGCTCAATACCAAACTCTATCTCCCGAACAAGTGGCAAACCCGGTAATTCTTCGGGAAAAACATCCGGGTATTCACAAACCACCGGCACAGATTCGGGTTTTATTTTTAACTCCTTATCATCAAGTACATACGTAAGGTATGCTTCGCACCCTTTTCTTACATATTTCTAGGCCAACATTGATGATATTACAACTGGCAATCCCTTCAAGTCCGTAGACTCAACTCAGATCATCTCGTTATTTGCGCATCTCAAATCAATAGTCTTGCTTTTGCAATTCACAACCACATCATGCACGGTCAACCAATCCAACCCAAGAATAACATCAAATTTATCGAACGGCAAAAGCATCAAGTCCGCCAGAAAACAGGAACCTCAAATGACTAGGGGGCATTTCTTACACACTTTATCGACCAGCACGTAACGACCAAAGGGATTTGACACCCGAATTACGAACTTAGTAGACTCAACAGGTAGAGTTTTACTGGATGCTAAGGTTTCACATACATATGAATGAGTAGATGCAGGGTCAATCAATGCAATCACACTAGTATCAAAGAGAGTGAAAGTACCAGTGATAACGTCAGGGGAGGATGCCTCCTCTCGTACGCGGATAGCATATGCTCTAGCAGGAGCACGAGTCTCGGATCGAACAATTGTATCAGAGACCCCTCTCTGATTACCACCCCTACCTCCTGAAATCCTCGGGGGTCTACCTCTAGCCGTCGTCCCACTAGATCTTATACATTGCATCTTATTCTTCTCATCTAGCTCCGTGCAATTTCTAATGAAGTGGTCCCTCGAACCGCATCCATAACAGGCCCTATTAACAGACTTACCCCAACATTCACCTATGTGTCGTCTTCCACATTAGGGGCATTCGGGCTTTTCTTGACGATTATTGCCCACACTAGCTACCGAGGTAGCTCGTGAGTCCATCGATGGTCGTGCTCTAATGGAAATCCCCGCAATCGCCCTCGACTTATTTGTGTCCTCTCTGAACTTTACAGCCGAAAATGGAGCCTTGCCCGTCGATCTTTTATGATAATCTCTAGCTTCAAATTCAGCCTTCCTCTTCTTCCTTCCGAGCTCTTCCGCCTTGCAGGCTCGTTCAACTAGTGTTACAAATTCTTTTATCTCCAAAATACCCATCAGTAGCTTTAACTCTTCATTCAATCTCTCTTCAAATCTTTTGCACATAACAACCTCATCAGCCACACACTCCGAAAGCATACCGACTAAGTCTTACGAACTCATGTTCAGATTCGAGATCCGCCATCATCGACCTTGCTTGAGCTCTAAGAATTCTCGACGCTTTTGATTGATGAACCGTTGAGTAATGTATTTCTTTGAAATTCGTTTGGAAGAAATCCAAGTAACTTGCTCCTTTTGGACTATGAAAATTAAGGTCCTCCACCAATAGTAAGTTGAGTCTCAACAAGGATATAGCACACTTAAGATATTCATCGGTGTGCATGATAGTTCATCAAACACTCTAATGGTGTTATCAAGCGAACTCACCCTTTCGGCATCATCGGTAACTATGGCCTTAAACTCCTCGGCCCCATGCTTCCTAATCAAGTCCACAGGTAGTTTACTCACCTCACGGGATCAAGAATCGATGGCATTACGGGCTCTTGGGGTGGAATATTTATATTTGGGAATGGTTGGACAGCCAGATTGGTTCAGGCATAATGCGCGACCCACTCGTTCATGGTGAAGAAGGCTTATTTAGTCAACAATCTAAGCCAAGACAAGGCTTCAATATGATTGCCTCTAACCGAATACATGCTCACCAATTTCCCTTCATGTGGCCGAATATGCATGTCTATGTTGAGACCATTTATGCACTTATTACCACACAAAAACAGCATACATTACTAACTAATACCTTTTCATATTGTAACTCAATACACATCTATCATTTCCTTCATAACCAAAACATCATCATAAGTATATACCTTAAGATAGTATATACGTCATACCAATACATCATGCTCAAACATATATACATATATGTATGCTAGAGCCGAATCTCAAGTTGATTGTAACTAAACATGAACATGATTTCAAAACACAAATCTTACTCTCCATGCAAAGAGCATAAATCACACTTGAGGATGTACCATAGCCGAATACATCACAACACAATAATTTTGGTCACGATTACACAAATAACTTAGTATATCATTCAAAAATGCTCAAAGAAAATCTAAGAGTTCTCAATCCACCATCACATGTATCATCATCAAGCTTCATATTTAACATGCAATAGCATTAACTTAAAATCCACCTTGGCCAAATACCCATCCCCATGATATAACAAATATTTGAACCATGGGCTAATAAGAACATCCAGTTAACAACCAAAAACATGCATGAATCTCATGGCACAATATCAAACATACCTTAATCTTGATGCAAATATAGCCAAACCTCTTCCTAATCCTCTTCCAACCCAAGCATGAAGCAAAATTCCTCCCTTCCCCTCTAGTATTTTCGGTCAAGAGAGAATGAAATGGATGAGCAAATTTTTTTTCTTTTCTTTTCTTCCATGTACGACAATGGGGGTTTTCACTCACACACATTTTTTTTTCTTTCTTTATTACCCATGCTTATTTGTTTATTGTTTTCCCCTAATGCACCAACAAAACATGTTTCATGACATGTTTAGCCCATACTCCCTTATCATGACCGGCCATCACTTGTAAAAAAGGGATATTTGACATGCAAGGCCATTGTTTTGCATGCATGCTTTAATTAGTCATCATACATTTCCCCATCATACTTTCAAAATTTTCTACTAGATCCTTTCTAGTGAAATTCACATTTATAACTCTATATTAAAACATCAAAATGTCACACATGAGTTAACACATATTATAGACATCAAAATAAATATCAAATTATTTTTATGCCTCGATTTTGTGGTCCCGAAACCACATTCCGACTAGGGTCGTTTTAAGGCTGTCACAAAATTAGATAAATTGTATATCTCAGAAATTGTTCGATTGCATGGAGTGCCAATATCTATTGTTTTGGATAGAGATCCGAGATTCACTTCACGATTTTGGAAGAAATTGTAAGAGGCACTGAGTATAAAGCTACGTTTTAGCACAGCATTTCACCCTCAAACGAATGGTCAATCCGAATGAGTTATTTAGATACTTAAGGATATGTTGTGTAGTTGCATTCTCGAGTTTGAAGGTAGATGGGAGAAATATTTACCGCTAATTGGATTTGCTCACAAGAATATCTTCCGATTGAGTATAAAGATGGCACCGTACTAAGCTCTATATGGTCGTAAATGTAGAACCCCTTTGTACTGGACTGAGCTTAGTGAGAATAAGATTCACGGGGTTGATCTGGTTAAAGAGACTGAAGAGAAAGTGAAAGTAATTCGCGATAGTTTGAAAGCAGCGTCAGATCGACAAAAATCGTATATAGATTTGAAACAAAAATATATTTAATTTTAGATCGGGGATAAAGTGTTTCTGAAAGTGTCGTTGTGGAAAAAGATATTACAATTTGGCCGAAAAGGAAAATTGAGCCCGAGGTTCATCGAATCGTATAAGATTATTGGACGAATTGGGCCAGTGGCTTATCGGCTAGCATTACTGTCTGAGTTAAAAAGGATTCATAATGTATTTCATATGTCGATGATTCGACGATACTGATCCAACCCTTCACATGTCATTTACCTGACCGAGGTTGAAATTCAGTTAGATTTATCATACAGTGAAGAACCTATCCAAAATTTGGCTTGTGAGATCAAAGAGTTGAGAAATAAAAGAATAGCATTAGTGAAAGTATTATGGCATCGACACGGGGTTAAAGAAGCTACATGGGAACCTGATGATGCTATAAGAAAGCAATATCCAAATAGTAAGATTTTTGAGGACGAAAATCCCTAAGGGAGAGAGTTGTAACAACCCGATTTTAGCTAAATCAGAACAGTGATTTTGGAAACATAAATTTGAGGTCAAAAAATTATTTTAATATTATTTTGTGTGTTTACAGCATGATAGCATGTATGTGTGAAAGTTTTTTGTTTTAATTTTATCGATTGGATGGTTAATTTGACAAGAGGACTAAATCGCGTAATATGCAAAAGTTCCATTCTACTTGTTTAAAGTGCTTAATTGCTATGATTTATTAAATGAAAGGTCCTTATGATGTTATTAGACCATTGATTGTTGAATTTGACATAAATGGGCATTAAATGGATTATATTAAATGTTTTATAATAAGGTTAATTTAGTAATTTGGTTAATTAGGTTATTATTAATAAAACAAAACAAAATTTAAGCTTCATTATTAATAAAACTAAATTTGAATTCTTATAGATCAAGAAAGAAAGAAATCAGATTTAGATCGGGGGAAATTGAAAGTTGTCGAGTAATCAATTTGATCCGTTCATCGTATATATGAGGTAAGTTCATATGCAAATAAATGTCTTTAAATTTAATTATATGTGTTTAATTGTCAATGCATTGCTATGAATGTTGAATGATCAAGTACGAGCAAGAATCAACAAGGTTACAATATCCGAAAGTCTCGTACGAACCCTAGGAATAGTATAGGATACGAATGTCATGACATTAGGATTACTAAGATGTGATTACATGTAAGACCATGTCTGGGACATTGGTATTGTATTGTGATTACGTGCAAGACCATGTCTAGGACATTGGCATTGTATTGTGATTACATGTAAGACCATGTCTGGGACATTGGCATTGTATTGTGATTACATGTAAGACCATGTCTGGGACATTGGCATCGTTATGTGATTTCGTGTAAGACCATAGTTGGGATATTGGCATCGATATGAGATAACATGTAAGACCATATCTGGGATATGGCATTGTATGAGCTATATATGATTTCCGAGTATGCTTAATGATTCCAAAAGGTTCAACGGACAAAGTCAAGTCCAGAAAGAATGTGGGAATGAGTTAGATGACTCAAGAACGTACAAGATTCATTCAAGTATTGAAAAGGGACATATTTGATGAGTTCACTTAGGATATTGAATAAGAGTACATTGAGAAAGGTTTATGAGTCTATATGTGTATACTTATAGTCTGCCTATTGATGGAAATGATGTTGATTCATGTGTTAATTTTCTTTTATATGGCTTACTAAGCTTTTAAAGCTTACTTTCTGTGTTCTTTCCCAATTTTTTAGATAATTGAAGCTAGGTCAAACTCTGGGATCATTAGGAACATCGTCACACTATTGATCAACTTGTTGGTACTTTTGATGCTATGTATATATGGTATATGGTATGTATAGGCTATTGAGTTGATGATAAGTTTTGAGTTATGATATTATCCATGCGTGTTGGCTTATGAAATGAAGTAATGTTGGTGTGTATTTTTCCATTTAAATTGGCTTGATTTATGAATTTGGTAAGTGACATGTGATGTATATATAGCCTTGCATTTTGGCATGTTTGGTATGGTTGTTGGGATGGCTAAATGGTTAATTGTTTTGATTAATTACCAATGATATATCATGGTTGATTTGGTTTGATATAAGGCTGATGAATTGGTATATTTTGTGGCATGAATTAGTTGATAAAATGGTGAGAATATGCATAAGGAAGTTAGGTGAAAAATGTTGGTTATGACATATTGATGTGGTATGTTATTGATTATGATTTTAGGGGTTGAATGAATGGTTTATAAATGGCATGAAATGTGTATGAAATAGCATGCTTTGGTTGTGTTTGAATGTATGGAAATGGTATGAAATGATGTGGTATAGGTATGTTTCAGGAGGATGAGAAATGTGGCTTAAACCAAGCATAATTTCGCCCCACACAGTTGAGTACACGAGCGTGTGTCTTGGCTGTGTGCCTGCTATAACTTAGTTAAACATGTCAGAGAGTTACACGGCTTAGACACACAGGCGTGTCTATTGGCCATGTGTGGCACACGGGCTGGCACATGGGCGTGTGGCCGGCGTTGTGACCCAAGTCAGTATACCCTCCAGTTTCCCCACGGCCATGGCACATGGGCGTGTCTCCGGCCCTGTGATGCAAGTCAGTATGTATGCCTTATTTCCACATGGCCTGTGATATGGGCTTGTCTGGTGGCCATGTGAGGCACATGGCCTACTCACACGAGCGTGTGAACCCTGTATGCATGAAAGCTTTCTAAGTTTCCCAAAGTTTTCAAATGTTATCGGTTTAGTCTTGAACGTCTTCCAAACATGTTTTAAAGTCTCATAGAGCCTTATAAGGGACAATGTGATTATGTTTGATTAATTTTTATGTGGCAATGGATTCATGTATAAGAATATATGTTTTGTGATGTAATTGATCGGTAATGCCTCATAGCCTTATTCCAGCGAAGGATACAGGTTAGGGGTGTTTAGGTTAGGGGTGTTACACCCCTAACCCGTCTCCGTCACCGAATTCGGGTTACAAAACATTACAGTACAATAAAAAACATGTAAACATTTTATCATTCAATAATTTAAATCAAATCATAACCCTTTCATACACATGCATATTGTCCCTAAATAGAGCCTTCGAGGCCCTAAAAATAGCTTGGAAGCAATTCGAGACCAATTTGAAACAATTTGGAAAGTTTAGGAAAGAGATGCAAAATTTGCAAAATAGGGGTCATTCGGCCGTGTGGCTAGGCCGTGTAACTTCCGAAATAGGGGCAGATGGCCCCGTCCTAGCCCATATCTGCACTCGTGTAACTCTCTATGGAGGGTCACATGGCTGTGTCACATGCCCGTGTGCCAGACCGTGTAACTCTTTGAGTTGCCTCGCACGTCCGTGTGCCTAGTCATGTGTTAGGGCGTGTAACTCACTGTTTTGCACCCTAAGAAAATCATCAGATGACGCACGACCGTGTTACCATGCCATGTGCCTCACACGACTGAGTCAACATGCCCATGTCTCAAGCCGTGTGAACCCAAAATTTTACCTAAAAGCAAGACATTTCATACCATTACATGCATAACCTCTCAATCCATTTAATCATACATTAAAGGGACCTAAACATCACCAAAACACAAATCAAATTGCCAAATCAAAATCCTAATTTACCTAACCAATATGCCATTCAAAGGCACCTCAAACATACTAAAACATAATATGCCAACACAAACAAACATTACCTAATTTTAAGCACGATAATCTAGCACAAATACTTACCAATACACACCTCAAATTAACCATTACCAAACCATTCCAAACATACCATAAGAGACTTATAAACATGCATAGAAAAGTAACCAAAATGACACGAATTGACAAGGCATCAAATGGTACGAAACCAAGATAACTTTCAAAACTTATACATGCCAAAATACCATTAACACATTAGAACGATGAAAATGTGCAAGTGTACACAATCGCAACAAGTAATAAAGTGACAGGTAAATGTCGAGTTATCGTACCCACAAGAATTGTGAAAAGAATTATTTATGAATGCAATTTAAAACACTTAGGTGAAGAAAAATATTTTTATTTGAGAAATAATTAAAAACTAGAAAACAAAGTAAAATAAATAAAATAAAATAAAGTTCTAATGCACGATTTCGAAAGCCGGTTTTAGTCAAGGTGACATAATTGTGTTAAATTAATAACATTTCTTAACTTAGAATTATTAAACTCATGTTTATGTTGTTACGAATAAATTCACGGCAACTCAGTAATTTGCTAACTTATGAACATACTTACCTACAAAAATCCATTTATCTATTGACTATATCTCTATGTCAATTCAACCGATTAAACAAACTTTAAAGGCAATTCTGTTAATGCACATACAAACTTATGAAATTAAAATAATCTCTTGTACATATCTCTATGCCAATTCTTTAATCAAATAAGCACATAAAAGATTAAGTGAGGTAACAATGTATTTCTACCTTGAAACAGTTTAATTACAATAATCTTGCAAGTTATGCAAGGCAATTGTATCGCTTGATACCATTGCTAATTTAACCCTCAACTACCTTAGATGATTAAAGATGCACTGATTAAGTATCGTGTCAATTAATTACAATTTCAATCCGTTTTAAATAATTAATTCATTAGTTACCTTACAACTGTAATGCAAGAATAACTTAGTCATGATTTTACTTAATCAAACATCTTACCGAGGCCTATAACAACACAAACACAATTTTAATAAATTAAGAAGACGAAATGAAATCAACCTAACATGAATTAAATTTAAACCATATAAATTAAATAAATCATATCAACATAAATATTCATAGACATGTTCATCATAACAAAAACAGAATTTAAAAAAGATAGGGAACAAGAAGCAAATATGATGTTTCTCTGTGGCTTGGCTGAGTTGCTCCACTCTTCCTTCTTCACTTGTTCTTATCAAACCTAGGCTTCTATGAACACTTGAATGCTGCTCCAAATGATGGATGGATGACTCTTTTTCAAATGATGAAATTAGCAAGCGGACAAAAGAAAACAAATCAAAAAATAAAGAGAGAAAGTTGAGAGAGAAGAGAAGAGATGAGAAAGTTGAGGTCTCTTGAAATGAGCAGCCAAGGGGGTTTTTATGGGGTGAGACGGTTGCTAAAAATAGCCAAAATCAGCAGCCAAAGAGCCCTCCCATGGCCGGCAACACATGTGGCATGTTTGAAGTTTTCAAACTTGCTATATTAAGGCTAGGGCAAATCTAGAAAGGCACAAATAGCGGAGGTGTTTGTTTGTAGTTTGTTGAAGTCTTCAAGGGCCCTTTCGCAAGCCAATTAATCAGCTAAGCAAGCTGATTAGGTCAGCTTGCTGGACGATTTTGGGCTACCCAAAGCTTGATTAGTTCGGTTGTGACAGCCCTAATGTGACCCTAGTCGGGAAGTGGTTTCGGGACCACAAAACCGAGTCATAAAAATAATTAACTGTCATATTTGATGCTTATTATATGTATATATGCATGTGTGAAAATTTCATATTTGAATTTTGTTAATTGTAGGTGAATTTTAGTAAATAGGACTTATGTGAGAAAATTTAGAAATGTGCTAGGCAAATGTAAAGTGGCCTATTAATGCATGTTATAGAAATGATGGGTTTGCATGTCAAATTACCCAAAATTTGAGCTAGTGGTAAGCAATGCTATGGGTCATAGCATATTATAAACATGGTGTGTTAATGTTTCATGTTGGAAAGAATAAAATAAAAGAGTTAGTAATAAAATAAGGGATGAAGGGTGATGAAAACAAAGAAAAGAAAAAAATGTTCATCCTTTAACATCTTTGGCCGAAAATTCTAAGGAGAAAGGAAGAAGAAAGGTTGAAGAGGTTCGGCCATGCATGTAACTAGGCTAAGGTATGTTTGATGTTGTTCCATG
Organism: Gossypium arboreum; assembly: GCF_025698485.1. Lineage (NCBI taxonomy): Eukaryota > Viridiplantae > Streptophyta > Magnoliopsida > Malvales > Malvaceae > Gossypium > Gossypium arboreum. The sequence goes on along the minus strand of NC_069078.1, from coordinate 21,838,699 downwards.
AGATTCGTGCATATTTCTAGTTGTTAGCTTGAGTTCTACCTAGCCCATGGTTTAAATCTTTGCTATGTGAGGGAGATGATACTCGGCCATAAGTGTTGTCTTCTTGGTTGGTGTTTGATGTTGTGTTGATGAGGTATGAAGATGATAGAGTTTGAGTGCTCAACAAAAAGGATTGGATGTGAGTGTGTGTGAGAATTTGAAAAAGGTAGGTCTTAGCAACTTCATGTAACATTCGGCCATGGTAGTAAATTGAAGAGATAAATGGTAGTTAGGTGAATTAGAGTCTAGCAAATGAGCACATATGTGCATTAGTTGCTAGATGGAGAAAAATCGGCTAGTAAGTTGTGTACTAAGGCCGAATATGATTTTGAATATTATTGAGTAATGCATGTGTTGAATTGATGGAATGGAGAGGATGCTTTAATTATGTTATGAACAATTATATGTTAAATTAAGGTTTGCTAAGCTAGCTATTAAGGTGAAGTGCAAATGTTAGTATTTGATTACTAGTGTATATATGTTTATTAGCCGAGTTTTGAACTTGAAACAAAATGGTGTTTAGTCAATACAAGTGACCATACTTGTAGAATGTATTAAGTATACAATCGGCTTCAACATAGACATGCATATTCGGCCACATGAATGAATACATAGATTGATGTTGTACGTTCGGCTATAGGTAAACATATTGATGCCTTTATCTTGACTTAGAAAATCGGCTAAAGGAGAATATTGGCTAATATGTTGAATTTGATTCATGATTTCATACATATATGACTCTAATGCCTAATATACATGGGCTAAGTACCTTGAATTTTCCTTGATGTTCAAAATGATTAAATCAATTTATTTGTTAAATTAAGCTCAAGAGCAAAGGGGAACTAAATCCGACAAAGGAAAGGAAAAGGTGATCGAATAGACGTTGAAATCGTTCGACAACATCCGAGGTAAGTTTTCGAGTAATGGAACTTAGATTATGATTCGATTAGGTCATGACATATAAGTATGACAAATAAACGGTGATATAATGATTCTACTTGAATTATATATTGAGGTGATTAGTTTATACCTATGACGGGTAGCCGAATGTGTATAGAGATCATGTTATAAAGCCAATCAAAATCGTGCTCTTTGTATGTGGCTATTGAGCCGAAATTAGTAAGTGTGATAAGTGTCTTGTGTTTGAGCTTTGGTAATGAAAATGAAATATGGATGTGTCATGATTTATTGATATATGTGCATGGTTATTCGAATGATATCCGGGCTAAGTCCCGAAGGCTTTTATGCTAGTGACTATATCTGGACTAAGATCCGAAGGCATTTGTGCGAGTTGCTATATTCGGGCTAAGACCCGAAGGCATTTGTGCTAGCGACTATATCCGGGCTAAGTCCCGAAGGCATTTATGCTAGTGACCATATCCGGGCTAAGACCCGAAGGCCTTGTGCGAGTGGTTATATCCGGCTAAATCTCGAAGATACTTGGGTTTGGGAATGAGCAATCTTGCTGTAATAATTTCAATTAATACGCTCTTAAAATCCCAACAATGAGGTATGTTTCGTATATGTATTGGAATAATTGATTCCTTCTAAATAGTATTCGCTCAATCGATTAACAAGCTTCCGGCTTTTAGTCAAAGTTGATTCCTTATGTATGAATATAAGGGTTGGAAATTGTGAGAATATGTGTATATGAAGTTGTGACACCCCTAATGTGACCCTAGTCGGAGAGTGGTTTCGGGACCACGAAATCGAGTCACAAGAATAATTAGGTGTTATATTCCGTGCTTATTGTATGTGGAATTTGTATGCGTAAATATTTCGTGTCTCGATTTTTATTAATTAGGTGCAAATTTATAAGAAAGGACCCATGTGCTAGGACTTGAAAATGTGATAGGTGTATTTTAAGTGGCCTAATAATGCATGAAGTGAAATAAATGGAGTTGCATGTCAATTATCCCATTCCCTAAGGTGGATGGCCGGCCATGACAAATTATGGGCAAGGAAACATGTTCCCAACATGTTTTACTAATGGATGATGTTAGAAATAATAAACAACTAAGCATGGGTGAGAAAAGAATGAAAAAAAATGTGTGTGAGAGAGTAGCATCCCCCATTGCCGTGCAACCAAGAAGAGAAAACAAAAAATTTGTTCATGCTTGCTCTCTCCCTTTTGGCCGAAAATACTAAGAGGAAGAAGGGATTTTGCTTCATTTCCTTTGTTTAGAAGAGATCTAGAAGGAGATTTGGCTAAATTTGCATCAAGATTAAGGTATGTATGAGGTTGTGTTGGGAGTTTCATGCATGTTTTGGTTGCTAACTTGATGTGCATGTTAGCCATGGCTCAAATCTTTGTTATGCAATGGAAATGGTATTTGGCCAAAGTTGTTATGGTGATAAAGCCATTGCATGCTAAGTGTGAAGCTTGATGATGATGCATGCAATGATGGATTGTCTACTCTTGAGTAAGATTTTGAGTTTTCTTTTGTTTTATCATGATTGAAGTTGAAAAGGAGCATGATTGTCATATTCGCCATGATGCATTCATGAGCATGGTTCATGCTTCTTGCATGTTAGTTAAAATTTGTGTTTTGGATGGCTATGGACACCTTGAAATTCGCCATGCTCATATATGTATATATATGTTTGCACATGATGTTTTGGTTATGAAGGAAGTGATGAATAAGTTTGTTTAAAGAAGAAGATGTTGAAGAATAATTGTGAAATTGCAAGCACAATTGGCCTAGCACACATATAAGTGCTTGATGCTATATTATAAGTTTTGAGCCACAATATGCAAAGCATTAACTAGTAAAATGCATGCTGTTTTTGTGAGGTATTAAGTGCATAATTGGCCTCAACATGTACATGAATATTCGCCTTGGGTAGCCTATTGAAGGCCTTAGCATTTCCTTGATGCTCGGATAAATTGTATTGAATTGCTTGATGTAGTATAAAATGTGCATGACCATTGTGTATTCAAGCTAAAGGGTGGCCATATGACCATTTAAACTCCTTGTCATATTCGCCATAAGCTAGCACAATGAGGTTTTAATAAATTGAATTTGTTTGAATTAGCTCAAGAGCTTAGAGGGCCACAATTGGACAAGGGAAGGAGAAAGTGATCGAATAGCCGAAAAAGCCGTTCGACAACATCCGAGGTAAGTCCTCAAGAAGTGACCCTACTTGAATTATGTGAAACAAAGTATGGATGTGTATTGATTATTGATTATGTGTGTATGAGCATTTGAATTCTACCGGGCTAAGTCCCGAAGGCGAATATGCTTGTGATTATATTTGCGTTTGAGCCTTAGTAACGAAAATGAAATATGTATGTCCAATGATTATTGATGTATGTGTACATGAGAAATTGAATGATATCGGGCTAAGCCAAGACAATTATGCTGGAAATTATATCCGGTTAAGACCAAGGCAATTGTGCAAGTGGCTATATCAGGGCTAAGACCAAGGCATTCGTATGCGAGTCATTCTATCCGGGCTAAGACCAAGGCATTTGTGCACATGGTTATATCCGGTTATATTCGAAGAATCTTGGGCTGGAGGTGAGTGTTGGTTGCTGTAATAAATTCAATTAGTACACCCGAAAAGCCCAAAAAATAAGGTACGTTTATATGTGCATTGGAAAGTCGACACGTTTGAGCAACATTCGCTCAATCGACTAATGAATTTCAGTTATTGACTTGATTGATACTTTGTGAAAGTATATAATGATGAAGTGTGAAGTAAGAATGTGTATTAATGAAATGATGCATTTGGCTATGTGAATGTATTGCTGTAATTAGAGTTGATTATATTCCTTGAGACTTACTAAGCATAAAAATGCTTACCGATTACTTTGGCTCTCTGTTTTATAGATTTCGCCGATAGCAATCGGATTCGGGATCAATAAAGTCAAGTCATCCACACTATCAACGCCTCTATTTTGGTATAAATTTTGTTTGAAATTTGAAATGGCATGTATAGGACTACCCCTTGTTGGTTTAAAAATGTGGTGATGTATATGTGTACGGCCATGCGAAAACGGCTCGTAAAAGTGAAGAATGAACTTAGACTATTTGCGGTTTGTATATATATATATGGTGTCATGATGTGACTATGAATTGGAAATGGGAATGTTGGTCACATGATCAGCCATTGGCATGGTTAAAATGATCATATGTGGACCTATGTATGGCAAGACTAGTTGGTTCATGGAGACTACAAAATAGGTAAGACCTACCTTAAAACAGATGCTGCCAGCTGCAGTAACGTGAATGTGAAAAATCACCAAAATTTGTAGGAATGGTATTAAATAGTGAATCAGCTATGTAAATGAACCTTGATGAGTCTATTTTCATATGGAAGAAACGAAATGGTCATAGGAGTTACTTGTTAAGAGATATTAAAGCTATTGTGAGACAGGGCCAGAATGGTTTCCGGGTCCCCTGTCGAAACTTTAAAAATTTACTATAAATTATCCAGAAATAATTAGGAGTCATGCCTTATATGTGCAGATTCCATTTTGAGTCTAGTTTCATTAGAAACAAACGGTACCAGTATTAAATCCCTGTACAGAGAGATATTCAAGTTGTAACGCGCGAAGGTCAGAGCAGTCGATCCCTGTAACAGGGGTGACTTTAACTAATAAACTGTACCAATTGGCCTGACCAAAAATTCTAGAAATAAATCCATGGATGGATATATGAGTCTAAATTCAGGGAAAATTTACAAACCAGTTTCCCAGTTTGAAACTCGAGATATGATTTTTAAGGCGACAGTGACGCAGTTTTCCACCATTGGAAATGTCAAATTGGTGGGCAAAATATGTGGACTTGACTTGTTAACCCCTCGTGTCCGACACGGTGATGGTCTCGGGATCGGGTGTTACAATTTTATTGGTATCGAGCCACGGTTTAGTCGATTCTAGGACTACCGTGATGTGTTTGGGGCCTAGCTATACATGCCATTAAATGATGAATCGATAGTGTGGTGATTTCGACAATTTGACTTTGTGTTTGTTTATAGCAATGGATCCGATCCCAACCGAAAGCGATAGCTGATGATGTGGAGAGTGTGGCGCTGCTCGCGCAAGGGACAAGGCGGCGGACTCTCAACCTATGGCCAACAATCCGAATGACGAGGCTAGGCAAGCCTTTTATAGTGTGATGAAGCGAATGGTTTAATCAATACATTCGAACTAACACTACTGTTCCACAACCTCCATTCCCGACAAATGCAACCCCGCACCTACAATACCTCCGGTGGCTGACCAAATAAGGTCAAGTAAGCCCCAGTCGATAGGATTCGAAAACATGGGGCCACTTGAATTTAAGGCTACGGATGATGATGATGCCGAGCGAGCTGAATTTTGGTTGGATAACACTATCCGGTGCTCGATGAGCTATCCTGTACACCGATGAGTGCTTAAAGTGTACCATCTCCTTGCTACGTGAGTCCGCCTACTATTGGTGGAGTACTCGACTCTGTGGTGCCTAGAGAGCAAGTGACTTGGGAATTCTTTCAAACCGAGTTTGAAAAAGTATATCATCGAGATTCATCGACCAAAAGCGGAGGGAATTTCTTGATCTTAAGCAAGGTTCTATGTCCGTTTCTGACTACGAACGAAAGTTTGTGAGACTTAGCTGTACGCGAGAATGCATTTCGTCCGAAGCTATTATGTAAACGCTTCGAGGATGGGCTGAATGATGATATAAGGATGTTTGTTGGCATTCTCGAGATACGAGAGTTCGTAGTACTTGTTGAGCGAGCTTGTAAAGTCGAAGAGCTTAGAAAGGAGAAACAAAAGCTGATGTGGGAACTGGAGAATTTGAAGAGGTCCTCGGAAAGTCTCTTCAACAAGCATCGAAGAGATTTCGAGATGATGCGAGCCGGTCTAGAGGCGTTTGGGCTTTTCTAGACGAGGACGCGATCGACCCCTGTGACCACACGAGTCACTTCGATCGCTAGTGGTGGAAATGATCGCCGAGAGAGGCGAGTGTCCACATTGTGGCAAATGGCATTCGGGAGCTGTTGGTTTCGTGATCGCTCTCGCTATAAGTGTGGATCGGCCGACCACTTTATGAAGGATTGCCCGAGGATGCTTGAACAAAATGTGAGTCGAGTGGAAACTCGGGTGCTACCACCGCCGAGGTAGGCCACCTAGAAATATGGGCAATGTCGTTGGCGGAGCATGAGAGGACCTAGAGATGCTACCATCAGATCCGAGGCTCGTGCTCCTGCTAAGACTTATGCCATACGCGCACGCGAGGATCTTGCCTCTCCGGATGTCATTACCGGTACTTTCACTCTTTTCAATACAAATGTGATTGCTTTGATTGACCTGGTTCTACTCATTCGTATATATGTGAAACCTTAGCATCCAAGAAGACTTTGCCTATCGAGTCTCTCGAGTTTGTAATTCGGTGTCAAACCCTTGGGTCATTACGTGCTTGTCAACAAAGTGTGCAAGAAAAGTCCCCTAGTGTTCCGAGGTTCTTGTTTTCCGCGGACTTGATGCTTTTGCCGTTCGATGAGTTCGACGTTATTCTTGGTTTGGATTGGTTGACCATGCACGATGCGGTTGTAAATTGCAAGAGCAAGACTATCGATTTGAGGAGCGCGAGTAACAAGATAATTCGGGTTGAGTCTACGGACTTAAAGGGTTGCCATTTGTAATATCGTGATGTTGGCCCGTAAATATGTAAGAAAAGGGTGCGAAGTGTACCTTGCGACGTGCTCGATGACAAGAAATCGAAAAGAAACCCGAATCTGTGCTCGTGGTTTGTGAATACCGGATGTTTTCCCGAAGAATTGCGGGTTTACCACTGTTCGGGAAGTAGAATTTGGCATCGAATTGGTACCGGTACCACTCCAATTCGATAGCTCCGTATCGTATGGCACCAACGAATTAAAGGAGTTGAAAGCTCGGTTGCAAGAATTGGTGGATAGAGGTTTTGCTCGCTTTGAGTTTTTCGCCGCAGGGTGCGCCAAGATTGTTCGTGAAGAAGAAGGATGGAACCATGCGGTTGTGCATCGACTATCGTCGACTTAATAAAGCGACGATAAAGAACAAATATCCGTTGCCACGTATTGATGACTTGTTCGATCAACTGAAGGAGCCTCGGTGTTCTCGAAAATAGATTTGAGATCGGGCTATTATCAATTGCGAATCCGAGATTCGGACGTACCCAAGACGCGCCTTGAGCGAGATATGGTCACTATGAGTTCATAGTGATGCCGTTTGGGCTCACTAATGCCCTGCGGTATTTATAGATTTAATGAATCGGATCTTCGGACCATATTTGGATCGATTCATAGTCGTGTTCATTGATGACATCTTGGTCTATTCAAGAAATGAGATCGAACATCTTTGAACACTGCGGTTAGTCTTTGCAAATTTTACGGGATAAGCAATTATATGCTAAGTTCAGCAAGTGTGAGTTACGGTTAAGAGAGGTTAGCTTCTTGGGTCATGTGGTATCTGCATCGGTATTCGAGTTGACCGAATAAAATTTCAGCCATACTTAATTGGAAGCCTCAGAAATATTCTTGAGGTTCGAGCTTTTTGGGGCTTCTTGGTTATTACCGACGATTTGTAAAGGATTCTCAACGATAGCCACGCCGATGACGAAGCTTACTCCAAAAGGATGTTAAGTTCGAATGGACGGAGAAATGTCAAAAAGTTTCGATCAACTGAAAACTTATCGACTAAAGCCCCAATTCTAGTGCAACCCGAGTCCAAGAAAGAATTTGTCATCTATAGCGACGCCTCCTCCTTGGGTTAGGTTGTGTATTGATGCAAGAGGGTCGAGTTGTGGCCTATCGTCGAGGCAATTAAAGCCACATGAGAAAAATTATCCGACTCATGATCTCGAATTGGCCGCCATCGTGTTCACCTTAAAGATTTGGCGACATTACTTATTTGGTGAAAGGTGCCATGTGTACTCGGATCACAAAAGTCTCAAATATTTGATGACCCAAAGAGACTTAAATCTGCGACAAAGGCGTTGGCTCGAGCTGTTAAAGGATTATGAGTGATCATTGACTATCACCGGGAAAGGCGAATGTGGTTGCGGATGCCTTGAGTCGTAAATCATTATTCGCTTTCTGAGCGATGAACGTGCACTTGTCCGTCCAATCCGATAGTGTGTTAGTAGCCGAATTGAAAGCCAAACCACTGTTGACACACCAAATTCGAGAAGCTCGAGAAAGTCGACGACGAGTTGGTTGCAAAAGCGGGCTGAGTGTGTTTGAACAAGGACTCGGAGTTTCAAATCGACGATGACGATTGTTTGAGGTTCAAAAGTCGTCTGTGTGTTCCAAAGAATTGAACTCATTTTGATAATTTGAATGAAGCCCATTGTAGCCGAATGGCAATCCACGGGAGTACGAAGATGTACAATGATTTGAAACGTCGGTTTTGGTGGCATGGTATGAAACGAGACATCTCCGACTTTGTTTGAGATGTTTAATATGCCAACAAGTGAAAGCGGAACATCGGTGCCTTGAGATTACTTCAGCCAATCACGATACCCGAGTGGAAATGGGATCGAGTCACAATGGACTTTGTATCCGGACTGCCATTGTCAACAAGTAAGAAGGATGCGGTTTGGGTCGTGGTTGATAGATTGACTAAGTCGGCTCACTTTGTCCCTGTACGTACGGATTTTTCAATGGACAAATTAGCCGAATTGTACGTTTCTCAGATTGTGAGATTACACGGGGTGCCTATTTCCATCGTGTCGGATAGAGACCCGAGATTTACCTCACGATTTTGGAAAAAGTTGCAAGAAGCTTTGGGTACCAAGTTGCATTTCAGCACCGCCTTTCACCCCCAAACCGATGGTCAATCCGAGCGGATAATTCAGATACTTGAGGATATGTTAAGATGTTGCGTCCTCGAGTTTAGTGGTTCATGGGAACGGTATTTGCCGTTGATTGAATTCGCTTACAACAACAGCTTTCAATCAAGTATTAAGATGGCACCTACGAGGCCTTATACGGTCGTAAATGCCGTACACCATTGTTTTGGACCGAGCTCGGTGAAAGCAAGATTTTCGGGTGGATTTGATTAGAGATCTTTGAGCAGAAAGTGATAGTAATCCGTGAAAGTCGAAGATAGCCTTCGATCGTCGAAGTCATACGCGGATCTGAAGCGTAAGGATATCGAGTATCGTGGGTGATAAAGTGTTTCTCAAGGTATCGCCTTGGAAAAAGATACTCGATTCGGCCGTAAGGGCAAGGCGAGCCCGAGGTTCATTGGGCCATATGAGATATCCGAGCGAGTCGGTCCGGTGGCATATCGTTTGATTTTGCCCCCGAACTCAAAAGGTTTACTATGTCTTTCACGTTTCGATGCTTGACGCTATAGATCCGATCCATCGCACGTGATTAGTCCATCGAAATTGAAATTCAAGCTAATATGAGTTATGAGGAAAACCGATTCGTATCCTATCACGAGAAGTGAAAGAGTTGCGAAACAAGCGGGTTCCGCTAGTGAAAGTGTTATGGCTCAAGCACGGGATAGAAGAAGCTACTTGGGAGACCGAGAACTCTATGAAAGAGCGATATCCAAACCTATTTGCGGTAAGATTTTCGGGACGAAAATCTCTTAAGTGAGGAGAGTTGTGACACCCCTAATGTGACCCTAGTCGGAGAGTGGTTTGGGACCACGAAACCGAGTCACAAGAATAATTAGGTGTTATATTCCGTGCTTATTGTATGTGGAATTTGTATGCGTAAATATTTCGTGTCTCGATTTTTATTAATTAGGTGCAAATTTATAAGAAAGGACCCATGTGCTAGGACTTGAAAATGTGATAGGTGTATTTTAAGTGGCCTAATAATGCATGAAGTGAAATAAATGGAGTTGCATGTCAATTATCCCATTCCATAAGGTGGATGGCTGGCCATGACAAATTATGGGCAAGGGAAACATGTTCCCAACATGTTTTACTAATGGATGATGTTAGAAATAATAAACAACTAAGCATGGGTGAGAAAAGAATGAAAAAAAAATGTGTGAGAGAGTAGCATCCCCCCATTGCCGTGCAACCAAGAAGAGAAAACAAAAAATTTGTTCATGCTTGCTCTCTCCTTTTTGGCCGAAAATACTAAGAGGAAGAAGGGATTTTGCTTCATTTCCTTTGTTTAGAAGAGATCTAGAAGGAGATTTGGCTAAATTTGCATCAAGATTAAGGTATGTATGAGGTTGTGTTGGGAGTTTCATGCATGTTTTGGTTGCTAACTTGATGTGCATGTTAGCCATGGCTCAAATCTTTGTTATGCAATGGAAATGGTATTTGGCCAAAGTTGTTATGGTGATAAAGCCATTGCATGCTAAGTGTGAAGCTTGATGATGATGCATACAATGATGGATTGTCTACTCTTGAGTAAGATTTTGAGTTTTCTTTTGTTTTATCATGATTGAAGTTGAAAAGGAGCATGATTGTCATATTCGCCATGATGCATTCATGAGCATGGTTCATGCTTCTTGCATGTTAGTTAAAATTTGTGTTTTGGATGGCTATGGACACCTTGAAATTGCCATGCTCATATATGTATATATATGTTTGCACATGATGTTTTGGTTATGAAGGAAGTGATGAATAAGTTTGTTTAAAGAAGAAGATGTTGAAGAATAATTGTGAAATTGCAAGCACAATTCGCCTAGCACACATATAAGTGCTTGATGCTATATTATAAGTTTTGAGCCACAATATGCAAAGCATTAACTAGTAAAATGCATGCTGTTTTTGTGAGGTATTAATTGCATAATTGGCCTCAACATGTACATGAATATTCGGCCTTGGGTAGCCTATTGAAGGCCTTAGCATTTCCTTGATGCTCGAATAAATTGTCTTGAATTGCTTGATGTAGTATAAAATGTGCATGACCATTGTGTATTCAAGCTAAAGGGTGGCCATATGACCATTTAAACTCCTTGTCATATTCGCCATAAGCTAGCACAATGAGGTTTTAATAAATTGAATTTGTTTGAATTAGCTCAAGAGCTTAGAGGGCCACAATTGGACAAGGGAAGGAGAAAGTGATCGAATAGCCGAAAAAGCCGTTCGACAACATCCGAGGTAAGTCCTCAAGAAGTGACCCTACTTGAATTATGTGAAACAAAGTATGGATGTGTATTGATTATTGATTATGTGTGTATGAGCATTTGAATTCTACCTGGCTAAGTCCCAAGGCGAATATGCTTGTGATTATATTTGCGTTTGAGCCTTAGTAACGAAAATGAAATATGTATGTCCAATGATTATTGATGTATGTGTACATGAGAAATTGAATGATATCGGGCTAAGCCGAAGACAATTATGCTGGAAATTATATCCGGTTAAGACCCAAGGCAATTGTGCAAGTGGCTATATCGGGCTAAGACCCAAGGCATTCGTGCGAGTCATTCTATCCGGGCTAAGACCCGAAGGCATTTGTTCACATGGTTATATCTGGTTATATTCCGAAGAATCTTGGGCTGTAGGTGAGTGTTGGTTGCTGTAATAAATTCAATTAGTACACCCGAAAAGCCCAAAGAATAAGGTACGTTTATATGTGCATTGGAAAGTCGACACGTTTGAGCAACATTCGCTCAATCGACTAATGAATTTCAGTTATTGACTTGATTGATACTTTGTGAAAGTATATAATGATGAAGTGTGAAGTAAGAATGTGTATTAATGAAATGATGCATTTGGCTATGTGAATGTATTGCTGTAATTAGAGTTGATTATATTCCTTGAGACTTACTAAGTATAAAAATGCTTACCCCGTTACTTTGGCTCTCTGTTTTATAGATTTCGCTCGATAGCAATCGGATTCGGGATCAATAAAGTCGAAGTCATCCACACTATCAACGCCTCTATTTTGGTATAAATTTTGTTTGAACTTTGAAATGGCATGTATAGGACTACCCCTTGTTGGTTTAAAAATGTGGTGATGTATATGTGTACGGCCATGCGAAAACGGCTCGTAAAAGTGAAGAATGAACTTAGACTATTTGCGGTTTGTATATATATATATGGTGTCATGATGTGACTATGAATTGGAAATGGGAATGTTGGTCACATGATCAGCCATTGGCATGGTTAAAATGATCATATGTGGACCTATGTATGGCAAGACTAGTTGGTTCATGGAGACTACAAAATAGGTAAGACCTACCTTAAAACAGATGCTGCCAGCTGCAGTAACGTGAATGTGAAAAATCACCAAAATTTGTAGGAATGGTATTAAATAGTGAATCAGCTATGTAAATGAACCTTGATGAGTCTATTTTCATATGGAAGAAACGAAATGGTCATAGGAGTTACTTGTTAAGAGATATTAAAGCTATTGTGAGACAGGGCCAGAATGGTTTCCGGGTCCCCTGTTGCAACTTTAAAAATTTACTATGAATTATCCAGAAATAATTAGGAGTCATGCCTTATATGTGCAGATTCCATTTTGAGTCTAGTTTCATTAGAAACAAACGGCACCAGTATTAAAGCCCTGTACAGAGAGATATTCAAGTTGTAACGCGCGAAGGTCAGAGCAGTCGATCCCTGTAACAGGGGTGACTTTAACTAATAAACTGTACCAATTGGACCGACCAAAAATTCTATAAATAAATCCATGGATGGATATATGAGTCTAAATTCAGGGAAAATTTACGAAACCAGTTTCCGAGTTTCGAAACTCGAGATATGATTTTTAAGGCGACAGTGACGCAGTTTTCCAGCCCGACTGGAAATGTCAAATTGGTGGGCAAAATATGTGGACTTGACTTGTTAACCCCTCGTGTCCGACACCGGTGATGGTCTCGAGATCGGGGTGTTACAGAAATTATTCGTTTAGTCATATGAATGCTATACTTCAGTTGTGCATGATTTCATTACTCAAAACTTACTAAGCGTTAAATGCTTATTCCGTTTCTTTGATTCTTTGTTTTATAGATTTTGGTTCGTCAGCTATCAGACTCGGGAGTGTCAAAGTCGAAGTCATCCACACTATCAAAGCCCTTTTGGTACTCATTTAGATGAACTCTGAAAATGGCATGTATAGGACTACCCTTTTGTTGTTAGTCAAGTACTTTGGTAATGTATATATTTGGATAGCCATGCGAAAATGGCTTATATATTTTGAGCATAGCGTTATAATCATTTTGTATATATATGGTTATTGAGAGGTGTGGAAAGGCTTGGCAATGATTAGCCATTGGAATGGTTAATCACGATCATATTTTTGTGCTATGTATGTTAAATGGCTAGTTGAATCATGGAAATTATGAAATAGGTAAAGTCTACCTTAAAAACAGATATCGACAGCAGCAGTGATGTGAATATGAAAAATCACTAAAAATATTAGGAATATAATTAAATAATGAATAAATTATGTAATTGATGAATCTATTTTCATATGAAAGTAACGAAACGATCATATGAGCCGTATTTTATGAGATGTTTAAGTTTTCGTGAAACAGGGCCAGAGCGATTTCTGGATCCCCTATTCTGAATTTGGAAATTCACTATAAATTAACCAGAGATAATTAGAAGTCATGCCCTATATGTACAGATTCCTTTTCGAGTCTAGTTTCTTTAGAAAGAAACGCCATAAGTATTGCAGCCCTGTACAGGAAGATATCTAAGTCGTAATGCATGAAGGTCAGAGGAGTCGAACCCTGTAACAGGGGAGACTTTAACTAATAAACTGTACTAATTGGCCTGACCAAAAATTCTAGAAAAAAATTTGTAGATGGACATATGAGTCTAGTTTCAGGAAAAATTTATGGAACTGGTTTTCGAGTTTTGGAACTCGAGATATGATTTTTAAGGTGACAGTGACGCAGTTAGCCAGCTTGTCTGGAAATTTTAAATGAACTGTGTTTTACAATGAAATAAGTCTGTTAACACCTCGTGTTCGACTCCGGCAACTGTCTCGGGCACGGGGCGTTACATCGGTTCTCTCAGTTCAGCTCAACTGGGCCACCTTTCATAAATTAATTAAAATTAATTTAATTAACCCAAATTAAATTGGAATAAAATAAAATTGTAACAGCCAGATTTTAGGGCTAGTCAAAACAATGGTTTTGGGACCATAAATCTGTCGTAGGGAAATTTAATTTTTATTAGATTTTTATGGTCTTCAGTTTTATGGAACTATTCTGTGAAAATCTCGTTCAAAAATTTTGATGGTTGGGCACTTAATTTAGTCAAAAGGACTAAATTATAAAAAGTACGAAAGTTGAGTTCTACATGTTAAAGGTGTCCAATTGCAATTAGATTTTAAATTAGAGGGCCTTAGTTGGTAATTAAACCATTTGTTAAGTTAGTGGACAAAAATGGACATGGTAAGATAAAATTTCAAAGTTTGGCGAAAAGGGCATTTTGGTCATTTGGTAAATAAAAGAATAAAAAGGGAAAATCAAGACAAAATTGTGTCCATCTTCTCCTACCTTGGCTAAAAATCTCAAGCTCACCGTAGCTAGGGTTTTATCAACTTTCAAGCTTGATAGTAAGTGCATTCTAGCCCTGTTTTTAATGTTCTTTACATTTTTGAAGTCCTCGTAACCCGATTTACCTATTTCAACCATTATTTTGAAGTAGGGTTCATGTTTAAAAATTTACCCATGTGTGACATGCAATGTGTTTTGATGTTTAATGGTAGAAAAGAAAGTTTGATGTGTAATAAACAACTTTTACTAAGTGATTTTTCATGAAAATACCTAAAAAGGAACGATTTGTAAAAAGATGTAAAATGGGTAGTAAATATCTGATTTGATGAAAAATATGGGCTGATATGAGCATGTATATGGTTCGGCTAGGCTTGGGTAACAAAGAAATTGAATACATTTCATTTTATGAGCCTAAGGACTAATTTATAAAAGTGTAAAACTTTAGGGGTGAAAAGGTAATTTTTCCATAATGTGATGTTTGGAATAATTTGAGTAATGTGAATATTAAGTAAGCTAAATTTTTTATTGAAGTACGGACCTTGATCAGGAAAAGAATAAGGTGTTTGATGATTAAATCCTTATCTACTAATTTTGGTACCGAGGTAAGTTCGTATGTAAATAATGCATTGTTTATTTATATTTTAAATACTTTAATATTCTATGAATTTATGATTGACTCTTGGGATGAAATCGACAATGGATGACGAGTGAGAAATATCCCGGTTGAACCTTAGGAATAGTTAGGACACAAATGTTATGACATTAGGGTTAGTTGAGATTCCGTGTAAGACCATATCTGGGATATGGCATCGATATGAGATTTCGTGTAAGACCATAGCTGGGCTATTGGCATCGATATGAGATCCTATGTAAGACCATATCTGGGATATGGCATCGATATGAGATTTCGTGTAAGACCATAGTTGGGCTATTGGCATCGATATGAGATCCTATGTAAGACCATATCTGGGATATGGCATTGGTATGGTACTATGTATGTGAGATATCCCGAGTATCCTTTAGTATTCCAAGTGGTTCAACGGGAAACTTAACGATAATGTTTAAGTTGTCAAAGACTATGGTATGTTGCGAACAATTATCGTGAGTTGCAAGTTGGTACAGGTATGTAAACAAAACTCGTTCTTAATGAGTTCGGTATGTGATAAAACCTCGGATTGGTTGATCGAGTAAGTTATGATGTTAAGATTTTAGATACATCTATGCTAAGCTTGATTATGAATTCACAATAACATTTATGCTAATTTACTTTATGTTAAATCTATGTTAAAGTGTGTTAATTATGCCTATTATTTGCATAGGAACTTATTAAGCTTTAAATCTTACCCTCTTTCTTTTTCCCTTGTCTTATAGTGTTGCCAAGCCAACTCGGGGATCGAAGACGTGTAATATTCTAAATTAGGGCCTAATCGAAATAATAGTTTTGGGACCACAAATCTGAGATAAAAATAATTATTTTATAATTATTTTGAGGTCTATGATATGATTGCATGATTGTGTGAAAATTTTGTGAAGAAATTCTATGCATAAAGTGCTTAATTTGAAATTAGGGACTAAATTGAATGAGTTGCAAAACTTGCATTCTAGAAGCTTTTAGTATGAAATTGCTTTGGAATGTTAATTAGGAGGTCTTAAAAAGAAATTTAACCAATTTCTAAAATTTTGGACAAAAATGGGCTTGTACATGAAAAATTACAAAGAAAGGCATTAAGGGTATTTTTGTCATTTGGTAAATATAGTCATTAAAAAGGGGAAAATAACACAAAAATGGACTCATCTTCTCCATAAGGGCTGCCGAATTTTGCTTGTCACCATAGCTAGGGTTTCAACATTTTCAAGCCTTGATTGTAAGTTATTTCAATGCCCGTTTTTAATGCTCTTTTCGATTTTAAAACCTAGAAAGCATGTTCTATCATTTTCTAGCAATATTTTGAGCTAGGATGCATGTATGAAAATTTACCCAAGTGTGACATAATTGTATTTTGATGAATAATGAAGGAATATGATGGTTTGATGTGTGTTTAACAACTTTTACCTAGTAGTTTTATGTGAAAACACCTAAAAAGGGACTTAACTGTAAAAAGGGTAAAATTGATGGTAAAAATCTTATTTTTAGTGTGAAATATGGGATGTTATGGACACTAGGAAATTTGACTATGCCTAGATGTCATGGGAAATGCATGTAACTCATTGTAAAAACTTAAGGACTCAATTGTAAATAATTAAAAAGTTAGGGGTAAAATGGTAATTTTCATCTGAGCCCGTATTAGGGGCTGTTTTGATGAATGTGTATATTGAATAACTTAATTTGGCATTTTAGATCAAGAGAAATGAGATTCGAGTTGTGATCGAGGGAAAAATAAAGTTTACGAGGAATAGGCTCGATTTCTAACATTTTGTACCGAGGTAAGTTCATGTGTAAATGTAGTAACATAATTGTCATTTTAAGTAATTTAATGTTATTTATATGATATGATGATTATTATCATGAAATATTATGCTTTGTGGATTATTATTTAGTAATATGCAAATTATGTGAACTACTTGATAAATATGAAATGCTACCAAGTATCGGTTTCGACATTCCGTCGAAGACGGCAAAGATGTGTGATTGAGGAAAATCCTGTTTGAACCTTGGGAATAGATTAGGATACAAGTGAGATGTCACTAGGATATTTGAGTTACGAACTCGTTGAGTTGAGTCCGAGTTCGTGAGATGTAACTAGGCATCTGAGCTCGTTGAGTTGAGTCCGAGTTCATTGCTTATGGGTGGGTTATATGGTAGCTTGGCTACATAATTTCCGCAGACTATTGAGTTTGTCTAGCTACGGGTATGGCACTTATGTGCACGCAATCCCTATATCCAAATTATATTTCGATGTGTTCAACGGGTGAATCTTAAGTGAATAAGGAGAATACTTAAGATGAAAGTGACATGTTGGTAAGTGTGGTGAATGAGAAAATTGGACAGGTATGCACTTAAACCCTCGGGTTAAGAACTTAGTATGATGAAATCATGGTAAGATAGTAAATGCAAATGTAACATGAATGTCTTGGGGATATTTATGCAAATGATGTTTTATATTAGATTGCATGACTATGTTACTTTCTATTTACATGTGAACTTACTAAGAATTTATGCTTACTCCCTCCTTTTCATTCTTTTTTGTTTTGACAAGCTAGCTCAAAAATCGGGAACGGTCGAAGGTTCGCTCACATTATCCGTGGACCATTTTTGTATAGTGGCTTGTATATTTTGAGTATGGCTTGTATAGCATTATAATCATTTTGTGTATATAATCTTATGATATGACTATTGAGTGGTAAGGAAATGCTTGGTAATGATTAGCCATTGGAATGGCTAATCAAGTTCATATTTGGTGTTATGTATGCTTAATGTGCTATCTAATCCATGGAAATTCATAAAAAGGTTAAATTTGCTATAAAACAGTATCTTATAGCAGAAATGATGTGAGTTTGAAATATCACTAAACATAGTAGACATAGAATTAGATTGTGAATAAAATATGAAATTGAAGCTTATTTAGTCTATTTTCATATGAAAGAAACAAAACAGGTAAATGAGTTGTATTTTATGAGAAATTTGAGTTTTGGTGAAACAGGGCCAGAGCGATTTCTGAATCCTCTATTCTAAATTTAGAAATTCTCTAAAAATTGTACAAAAATAATTTTGAGTCATACATTATATGTATAGATTCCGTATTGAGTTTACTTTTAAGAGAGACAAAGGGCATATTTATCTAAATTTTGTACAGAGAGAAAAGTGATTCGTAGTGAACAGAGGTCAGAGTAGTCGAACACTAAAACAGGGGAAACTTTAACTAATAAACTGTACTAATTGGCCCGACCAAAAATTTTGGAAAAACATTAGTAAATAGGTATATGAGTCTAGTTTCAAGAAAAATTTACAGATTTGAGTTTTGAGTTTTGTAACTCGAGATATAAATTTTTTTAGCGAATGTGACGCAAATGGGCAGTTTATTATGAAAGGTGAAATAAATTGTTTGAAATTGTTTAAATGATAAATTAAGTCTGTTAACGCCTCGTGCTCGACTCCGGCGATGGCCTCGGGTAAGGGGGTGTTACAAGATGATCGAAGATCCATTCACACTATCAAATTTTCATTTTGGGTACTTATGATTACATTATTTTGAGTTATGGCATGTATAGGGACTTAGTCATTTTGTTATTTGTCATATTTGATTTGGCCAAAGGTGTTGGCTTATAATGGTTGATAATTCATTTTGTAAATGGCCATTGAAATTGGATAATATTGGTTAAGTATATATACATATGATGATGTTTTCATGGGTGTGAGAATTTGCATGGATTGAGCTAATAAGTAGGTGATGTTTGTATATGGTAGATGGCTGCCTGTAAATGATATATTAATATCTTGTGTGTGGCTAAATTGGTTGTATTAATATGCTTGGATTGGTGTTACTTGTTGTTGTGTAGGTTGGGGCAAGTAAAGGTGACAAAATCGCTTGGTAAATAGACTTATTTTTTTCCGCATGGGCAGAGGCACCGCCATGTGTCTCAGCCGTGTGAAAGACATGGCCTAGGGACATGGGCGTGTGTCCAAGGCATGTGAAGTCTGCACCTATTTTATGAAAAATTTCGAAAATTAAAATTCGCCGCATGGCCTAGCACACGGGCGTGTGACTTGGTCGTGTGACTTTATGTGGTTGATGACGTCATAAATAAAGAGTTACACGGGTTGGGGACACGGGCGTGTGTGACCACGCGGCCTGCCCACACGGGTGTGTCCCAAAGCCACACGGGCATGTGACCGCTGTCTTGATGAAAATTTTTCTAAGTGTTGGGAAGTTTCTAAAGTTCTCGGTTTAGTCCTGAACCACTCCTAAGGTATGTTTTGGGCCTCATAGGCTCGTTTATGGGATGATATGAATGTTTTCGAAAAGTGTTAAATTTGAGTGGAAATTCATGTCTCGATTTTAAATGTTTGTTTGAGTTTAAGTCTAGTAATGCCTCATACACTGTTCCAGAGTTGAATACAGGTAAAGGGTTTTACAAAAATTCATTATTAGGAATTAATAAACATAATTTGGACCGCCTTTAGCTAAAAAATTCATTCGTCCCGATGCTTCAAAAATCGCTTCTTGGTTTTGCCCTTCTAGTAGTGTCTACCGAGCCAATTTTTTCCCTTTTTGCAAATCTATCAAAAATGATCAAAATTAATCAAAATTTATTATAAAGTTATTTAAATTATGTTAATAATTTAAGTCCAAAATAATTATTTTATAATAATTATATATTTTTCGATAATAATTTTACCGAAACTACATGAATTTGAATTAAAAAGGGCATGAAAAGTGTGTATATTTTCGTGTTTCCACACATTCATCAAAATATCATTACAAAACACCCTATATATGCCATTATAAACCTTGGCCAAAATGCTCAAAAACTACCGAAAGGACTTCTAGATAGTGTGATAGATCTCTGACGAGCTTCAAAACCGATTAAACTTCCGATTATCTATAAAAAGGGAAAAGAATCTATGTAAGCAACAATGCTTAATAAGTTTGTATAAACCAAAGCACAACTTACCATTTCCATAGTTAAAATACAATTCAACACCAATGCCACAAGCTTAGAAATGCCTAACCAATATCATCAACTCACAAGTTAGTAAGTTTTTCCATGATAATATGAAATCAACCATATGTACAACATCATGTAGTTCATATTTCCATTCATCAAGTCATGATTCAATCCAATTGCATACTTACCTTTCCATTCCCTTTTCTTTCCCGTTGAACCATCTAGAATTTCATCGGATACTCGGGAAAGCTCACACAAAGTCTGTACATATAATCGTAACATTTCCTTTACATCATCGCTCACATGAGCTGTGGAATGGGCCTGCTCACAAAAGCTGTGGGTCAGAATGTAAGCTACACAATGCTACTCAAACGAGCTATGGAGAATCTGCAACAAATTAAAGACCTCAGACATCGGTAGGACATTAAGACTAGCACTCGAAACATGAAATTCCTAATGACAAGTCATTTGTATCCTACGAATTCCTAAGGTTCAACTGGGACTCAATATCCATCAATTTGTCATAGCATTGATATATTTATATATTGCTCCATTTACATTATAAATAACACAATAACATTCAATTTAAATAACATAAACACAATAATCGTTCATACGAACTTACCTCGATGACTAGGGGCATAGTAGTTAGGTCGAACTAATTCGAAGCTTTTACTTTTCCTCGATCTAGGTCCGTACATGGTTTATCTTGATCTAAATAGGTAATTTCAATCAATTAAATACATCTAGGATTCAATTTAATCCATATTTCATATTTATACAAAATTATCAATTTGCCCCTAACATTTTAACCTTTTCACAATTTAGTCCTTAAGCTTATAACTTAAAATCTAACCATTTTAATCTAAATCCATGTTAATCAAGTATACAAGGGACCTTAAAACAACCCATATTTACCATCATCTTACAATAAAACCCTAGAATTTATATCTTTAACAAATTAGTCCTTACTTCCAAAATTCATCAAAAATCACTTAACAAAACCTATTTATTTTTCAATAAAGATTCATAATCTATCATTTAACATCAAAATAACTCAAAAACATCCATGGAATAACCCTCAACTTCTAATAATTTTACAAATTAACCCCCGAGCTAGCTAGATTAAGCTAAAATGAACTTAAAAAACATAAAAATCATTCCAAACAGTTTGAAAAATACATACCATGCACCAACTTAAGCGGTTAAAGAAGAAGAATAAAGATGATACTTTGTTTTAATTTCTTTTAGTTTTAAGTTTATTTACCTAATTACCATTTTAACCATAAAAATTTATCATAATTTCACCAAAACCATCTCCATAACTATCCAGTATTCATTAAATGGTTATTTACCATTCAAGTCCTTTAGTTTAAAGTTTCATAGCCATTTGACCCTTTTAACTAATAGAACTCAACTTTTACACCTTTTGCGATTTAGTCCTTTTTACCCAATTAGCCATGCAAACATCAAAATTTCTAAATGAATTTTTAATATGACCCTAATATGATCCCATAGACCTTAAAATAATAAAAAATAAATACTCACTCGTCAAAATTGTGGTCTCGTAACCACTATTTCTAATATCACTAAAAATAGGTTGTTGCACATCAAATGTTTCATGTTGCAGCCTAACAACCAATATCAACTTACAACACCTTCTAATGGTCTCTTCCTCACTCAAAAAGTATATTAGCTCACCCTTAGACCTCATTCGACCCCTAAGGTCAATAAAGGACTCAAATTACACATTTTATTAAACTTAACTAAACTTTTGAAAATGTAATTAAACTTAACTAAAAAGCTTATGTTCAAGCTCCTAAAGTGTGAAAACTAGTTTAATCTACTACACAAAATTACGATAGATCAGGTGGTTTGTAACACCCCTCACCCAAACCCGAGGCCAGGACAGGGTATGAGGCATTACCGAACATATATACAAATGGTCATGCAAAATCAGGTTATAAAATTTCAATCAATTTAAAAGTCATTCAAACATATACAAAACATCCCTTATATGGACCTACGAGGTCCAAAACATATATTGGAAATAGTTCGGGACCAAACTGAAAACTTTAAAAAAACTTGGGAATTTATTTTAATAAAGAATCACATGCCCGTGAGAAAAATAGACACGTCCATGTGGGCTTGACATGCTCGTGTCTTCAGGCCGTGTAACTCTCTGACTATGATGTCATCACCAAAATAAGGTCACACGGCTGTGTCACACGCCCATGTGGCCAGGCCGTGTGGCCAAATAAAATTAAATGATTTTTCATAAAATGGTGCATACTTCACACGGCCAGAGTACACGCCCATGTGGTTAGGCCGTGTCTCTGACACACCCGTGTCTTAGCCCGTGTGTTTACTACTACGCATTCTGACTTGTAAAATTTAGATGCAGGGGACACATGGCCGAACAATGCGCCCGTGGGGCAAACCGTGTATCACATACGGTCTAGACACATGCCCATGTGTCTGCTCGTGTGGAAAACTTCTAGGCTATTTTCCAAGCCATTTGTCACCCTTAAATACTTACTCACTTATACATGCTTTCAGCATACAAAAAAACACATTTAATTACTCCAATATCCAAATCTATGATTAAAATATATGCCCTTAATGCTATTTAGCACCATCTCAAACATACAAGCTTCTTTCAATGTTTTCATACCAATATGCAACCATTAGGTTTATAACCCCTTTTCGAACTTTACCCGTTACTACTTTGTTATAGCCATTTTGTATATATATATATGTATATTACGGTTCATTTATAAATCAACATACCATCATTCACATCCTTTATTCTCAGACATCCACATCAACATAGACATATTGCATGCATACATGATTAATAAGGGTTACAACCTAATAGCAAAATATGAGCCATATTTCATGGTCATTACAAAATGATTCATCAACCATCATGAGCCATTACATTTGGCTAATTTAAATGACACATATAACCAAAAGATAAGTTACCTTATAAATGCCATTATATCAAAATGAATAGTTCTTTTATACCCAAAACGAGATTACCAATAGTGTGATCAAACTCCCACTGTCCTCTAACCTTCACGAGTCCATAAGCTCTATAACACAGGGAAAAGTAAAAAAAGGTAAACATTACATGCTTAGTAAGTTCGTATAACGAAAAGTAAACTTACTGATCATTCCAAACACATAATCACAATAAGCCATGTTATCCATCAATTATAAGTAATCTTCCCTAAACACATCACTCAATGAATAAGTTAGTCACATAATTTTCAAGATCCATAGATGAGCTCATCACATCATATACATATTTAGATTCGTGTTTCTCATGTTATTTACAAATATTTTATCCGGTGAATCATTGAATTCCCGATGAATATTTCATGACTTAGTACGCTCTAGGTGTACTATTTTATTAACCATCAATTTATATCCAGTAGTACCCTATCCGGTACACTCTCGAGCCACATCTCTTATAGCAGAATTACCAGTCCAGGCTAAATTCTAGCTATGCCATGTACTCTAAAAGCTTTGTCGGATTACCAGTCCAGGCTAAATCCAGTCAACTAGGATTACCAGTCCAGGCTAAATCCTATTTGAAACGTATGCTCGATAAGCTCGTTTCAGGATTACCCGTCTAGGCTAAATCCTTTTCATAATGAGATCAATGGATTACCTGTCAGGGCTAAATCTTTTCTACAACACATGTAGGATCCTATTTCCCGTGAGAAGTGACCTATCCATCTGAATTCCATATTCAAATGGATTTTAACCCATTTTCAATCAATTTCGGAATTATGGGCATTTTCATACTATTTATTATTTATGCATTTCACATTCAATTCAAGACAACAATTAAAGTCAACATGCATAAACATCCAATTAGGTTACACGAACTTACCTGAATGATGTCTTGTGTTTGGATTTCGACTATTCCAAAAACTTTTGTTTTCCACAATCTACTTATGGAATTGGTCTTTTCGAGTCTATATAAACAAATTAAATTATTAATTCATCACATTCTTCAATTTCAGCCTGGAAACTTACTCTATGGCAAAATTACCTTTTTACCCTAACTTTGCATATTTTTACATTTTAGTCTCTCGGCTCGTATAATGAAATACATGTATTCCCTTGATTTCCCAAGCCTAGTCGAATTATATTCTAGCTTATAATATCCCACATTTTCCTTTATTTCACTTTCCTACTACCCACTTTCACATCTTTTACAACTTGGTCCCTTTTTAGGTGTTTTCATGGAAAGCCACTTAACAAAAGATGTTTATCATACATCAAACTTTCATATTCCTCCATTAAACACCAAAATATAAACATGTCACACATACGTAAGTTTTTGAACATGAACCCTAGCTTAAAATAAGGGTAGAAATGGCTAGAACATGCTTCAAGGATCTCAAAAATATAAAGAATATCAAAAACGGGGCTAAGGAGCACTTACTATCAGGCTTGAAAGTTGAAGAAAAACCCTAGCTATGGTCCTTAGAATTTTTCCACTACCTTGAAGATGATGGACAAGATTTTCACTTCTTTTTCCATTTTATTTCTTTTATTTACCAAAAGACATAAATGCCCTTAAGGCCTTTCTTTGAAATTTTTCCCATACATGCCCATTTTTGTCCAAATTTTTAGAACTTGGTCAAATTACCATTTAAGGACCACTAGTTTATAATCCAACTCAATTTCATGCTAAAATCTTATAGAACTCAAGTTTTACATATTTTGCAATTTGATCCCTAATGTCAAATTGAGCATCTTAGGCATAGAATTTATCCATGAAATTTTTACACAAGCATACACTCTCATCCTCGACTTAATAATAATCATGAAATAACTATTTCTATTTCGAATATGTGGTCCCAAAACCACTATTCCGACTAGGTCCTAAATAGGGATGTTACAACTCTCCCCATGTAGAGATTTTTGTCCTAAAAAATCTTACCAGTAAAAAGGTTTGAGTACTAGTGTCTCATAGTCTCTTTAGGTTCCCATGTAGCCTCTTCAACTCCATGCCATTGCCATAGTACTTTCATGAGAGCAATAATCTTATTTCTCAACTATTTGACCTTCTGAGCTAGTATCTTAATCGGTTCCTCTCCATAAGTCATATCCGAACAAATCTCAACCTCAGTTAGTGAAATTACGTGTGAGGGATCTGATCGATAACGGCATAACATGGACACATGGAACACATCATGGGTTCTTTCCAACTTTGATGGCAAGGCCAACCAATATGCTACCGATCCAATCCTTTCAGTAATCTCATACAGCCCTATAAAACGAGGACTTAATTTACCCTTCTTACCAAATCTCAGAACCTTTTTCCAAGGGGACACCTTTAAAAATACCTTATCACCAACTTTATACTCAATTTCCTTTCGTTTCAAATCAGAGTAAGATTTCTGCCTGTCAGAAGCAGCATTCAAACTATCATGAATAATATTTATCTTTTCCTCGGTCTCCTTAATTAAATCGACCCCATGAATCTTGTTTTCTTTAAGCTCAGTCCAATATATGGGTGTTCGACATTTATGCCCATATAAAGCCTTGTAAGGTGCAATTTTCAAACTTGATTGATAACTACTATTGTAGGCAAATTCTACCAACGGTAAGTACTTTTCCCAATTACCTTGGAATTTAAGAACACAACACCTGAGCATATCTTCCAAGGTTTGAATCATTCTTTTGGATTGGCCATCGGTTTGTGGATGGAAAGCAGTACTAAAATTTAGCTTCGAACCCAAGGCTTCCTGTAACTTCTTCCAAAATCGAGAAGTGAACCTTGGATCTCTATCCAAAATAATCGACAATGGTACTTCGTGAAGTCTCACAATTTCAGTAATGTACATCTCGGCTAACTTATCAAGGAAGAAATCAATTCGTACCGGTATAAAATGAGCTGATTTAGTCAATCTGTCAACTACGACCCAGACGACATCTTTCTTCTTTGGAGTCAAAGGCAATCCTGTCACAAAGTCCATAGTAATACGGTCCCATTTCTATTCGGAAATCATGATAGGTTGAAGTAACCCTGAAGGCACTTGATGTTCGGCCTTTACCTGTTGAAAAATTAGACAGTTACTCTGAGATATCTCTTTTCATGCCATTCCACTAATACGATTTTTTCAAATCATTATACATCTTCGTGCTACGGGTGGACTGATAAACAACCGCTATGCACCTCATATAAAATATTCTAAATCAACTCGGTGTCGTTCGAAATACAGATCCTACCATGGAACCTCAAGCAACCATTGTAGTCAATCTGAAAATTCGGTTCACTACTAGACTCGCATTGAGCTCTTTTAGCTTGTAACTCTTTATCGTCTTTCCGGCCATCACAAATCTATTGAAGAAAGGTCGGTCTAGCTCTTGACTCTGCTAGGATCAAACCATCATCAAACAAAGCCAGCTGGGTACCCATAGCTCTCAAGAAAACAATGATTTCCTACTCAAAGGTCAGCGACTACATTCGCCTTATCCAAATGGTAATCAATCACAAGGCCGTAATCTTTGAGTAATTTGAGTCATCTATGTTGCCTTACGTTCAAATCCTTTTGAGTCATCAAGTACTTTAAACTTTTATGATTAGTGAACACGCGGCACTTCTCACCATATAGATATTGTCTCCAAATCTTTAACACAAAAATAATGGCGGCCAATTCCAAGTCATGTGTCGGGTAGTTCTTCTCGTGAGGCTTCAATTGCCTTGAAGTGTAGGCTACCACCTTACCTTCTTGCATGAGTACACATCCCAAACCATGCAAAGATGCATTACTAATAAATCAGAAATTCTTTACCCGGCTCAGATTGTACCAAAACTGGTGCTTCGGTCAGTAACGCATTTAGTTTCTCAAAGCATTGCTGACACTTTTCTGACCACTCAAACTTAACATCTTTTGGAGCAACCTGGTCATCGGAGTGGCAATCATAGAAAATCTTTTAACAAATCATCTGTAGTAGCTAGCCAAGCCTAAAAAGCTTCTAACTTCTGTCACATTCCTCAGCAGTTTCTATTCGACGATGCCCGCAATCTTACTCTGGTCAACTCTAATGCCATCACTTGAAACAATATGTCTCAAAAACACAACTTCTTTAAGCCAAAATTCACTTTGATGAACTTAGCATACAATTGTTTATCTCTCAAACTTTACAAAACTGTCTTCAAGTGTTCAGCATGCTTGGATTCATAATGAGAGTAAATCAGTATGTCATTAATAAACACTACAACGAACTTATCCAAGTATGGTCCCAAAATTTGGTTCATTAATTCCAATAATACTGCGGGAGCATTCGTTAGCCCAAACGACATAACAAAAAATTCATATTGACCATACCTTGTTCGGAAAGCAGTTTTGGGCACATCTGATTCTTTAACTCGCAATTGATAATCATCGAATCTCAGGTCTATCTTTGAAAATACTGTTGCTCCCCTCAGCTGGTCAAACAGATCATCAATCCTTGGCAAAGGTTATTTGTTCTTGATTGTCACCTTATTGAGTGGACGATAATCGATGCATAGTCTTATAAAAACATCCTTCTTTTTCACAAGTAGTACCGGTGCACCTTCAGGAGAGAAACTAGGCCTTGTAAAAACCTTATCTGTCAATTCTTGTAACTAAGACTTTAACCCTCTTAATTCCGTTAGAGCCATCCGATACGGAACAATCAAAATAGGTGCTATTTCCGGCACTAGGTGAATGCTAAATTCAACTTCTCTAATAGGAGGTAATCCTGGTAACTCTTCTGAAAACACAACTGGGTACTCGTATACTACTGGCACTGATTCGACTTTTAATTCAGATTCCTTAGTATTCAACACATAAGCCAGGCAGGCTTCACATCCCTTTCTCAAGAATTTTTTAGCTGACATAGAGGAAATCACAACGGATGGTATGTATGACTCATCTGATTCAACCCCGAAGAGTTTTGCCATTTTTACACCTCAATTCAATGACTTTCTGTCTACAATTTACTATAGCTTCGTATAGTTTCAACCAATCCATACCCAAAATAACATCGAACTCATCAAATGGCAACAATATTAAATCAGCCGAAAAACAATGGACTCTAATCATTAAAGGACATTTTTTGCATACCTTGTCAACTAGTACATGTTTGCCTAACGGAATCGACACCTTAATCACATATTCTATAAATTCTATAGGTAATTCTTTACTAGACACCAATTTTATGCAGACATACGAATGGGTTGACCCTGGGTCAATTAAAGCAACAACAGGGTTATCATAAAGAGAAAATGTAACCATAATGACATCAGAAGCTAAGGCTTCCTCTCTAGCTCATATAGCATAATTTATTGCCGAGGCTCAAGCCTCTGATTTTGCTGTGGAGTCCTTTGCAACACTACGGCCACCACTGGCACTTCTGGGGTATCTCAGAGTTTTACCTTGAGAGATAGGAGCATTCGGTTTCGAGTTTGGCTCAACCACTTTGTCATCTTGTTTCGGGCAATGCTTAAGGAAGTGGTCAAGAGAACCACACTTATAGCATGCCTCGCTCCTCATCCGGCACTCTCCGAAGTGAAACTTGTTACAACTATTACACCGCGGCTTTTGGTTTCGCACACGCCCCACACTAGTTGTCATGGGAGATGAATACCGCGGATTAGGGTATTTAGAGGTTCTTTTTTTACCCGAATATCCCACTAATAAATTGGAGCGTTCCTGGTGGCTTCTCGACTTCTTTGTGGAAGATGTATATGTCTTGCCCATAAATCTACTTGTTTCTTTTCATTACTTAGCTCTTCAACTTTATTGGCTCTGTCGGCCAACACTACAAACTCTCTTATCTCAAGGATCCTAATCAACAGTTTAACATCCTCGTTTAATCCTTCTTCGAAATTCTTGCACATTTTTGCTTCAGTCTGAACCCACTCATGAGCATACTGGCTTAGTCGGACAAACTCCCGTTTATATTCTAACACAGTCCAATATCCTTGCTTAAGTTCTAGAAATTCCTATCTGTTCTGATCCAAGAACCTTTGACTAATATACTTCTTTTTAAATTCAGCTGGAAAGAACTCCCATGTAATATTTTCTCTCGGTGCCACTTATGATACAGTCTTCCACTAGTGGTATGCAGTGTCTTTCAGGAGAGATACCACACACTTCAAACATTCCTCAGGGGTACACGATAGTTCATCAAGAACCAGCATGGTGTTCTAAAGCCAGAACTTAGCCTATTCCAAATCATCGTCAATTTTAGCCCTAAACTCTTCAGCCCCATATTTCCTCAGTTTCTCTACTGGAGCTTTACCAATTCTTACTGGCGTCATACCTTGTGGTACTTCTTCTCTAGATCGGGTAGGAGGTAGGGGAGGTTGTGGTATAGCAGGGTTGGTTCTCAAGTACTCACCAAACCATTCATCCATTATTTCGAAAAGGGCTGCCTTTGCCTCTTCCCTGCCCCTAGACATGGGCCTCCTACTACTACCAGACGCGGCTTGTTGTATGGAAGCTGGAGCATGGCTCTCGGCTTCTTCAAACTCATCTCGGGCTTAGTTGGAAGACATTTACTATATACAAATTCATTTAAAATGATTAGGAGATGTCACATTATCATAACTTGTATAATGGCATGTATAGCTAGACTCGATACATGCTAAGTTAGTCTGAGAATCGACTAAACTGTAGCTCTTATACCACTAAATGTAACACTCCTTACCCGTACCCGAGGTTGGGAGAGGGTACGAGGCATTAGCAAACATGCATACAAATGCTCATGCAAAACTGGGTTATAAAATTTCTTTCAATTTAAAAGTCATTCAAACATATGCGAAACATCCCTTGTATGAACCTACGAGGCCCGTAACATACATTGGAAATAGTTTGGGACCAAACCGAAAACTTTAGAAAAGCTTGGGAATTTCCTTTAATACAGAGTCACACGACAGTGAAAAAAGGAGACACGTCCGTGTGCGCTTGACACACCCGTGTCTTCAAGCCGTGTAACTCTCTGACTATGACGTCATCACCAAAATTAGGTCACACGACTATGTCACACACCCGAGTGGCCAGGCCGCATGGCCAAATAAAATTAAATGAATTTCTATAAAATGGTACAGACTTCACACGGCCAGAGTACACACCCATGCGGTTAGGCTGTGTCTCTCACACAACCAAGACACACGCTCATTGTAACACCCCTAACCCGAATCCGATCGCCAGATTAAGGCTAAGAGGTATTACCGAACTAAACATTTAATTATCTCATTCATATTGTCAATAAACATAAACAGAGACCGAGCTGAAATACATACTAATATTTAAGTTATACGCCATTTTCGTATGGCTAAAATATTTACAATTTCAAAACATCATTATCATCAGCCTAACCTATACATGCCATATCGAGTCCAAAATATAACTGTACCCAAAAAGATCGATAGCGTGATGAACTGCTGACGATCCCCGAGTCGGTGGCCAAAATCAATAATCTATAAAACAGAGCAATAAAGAATAGAGTAAGCTTTCAAAGCTTAGTAAGTTTTAAGCATCACAAACAATTAAAGACTTATCAAAAATTCAAAACATTCATTTAAACAGACTTATTCTCAATTCAAATTGCTTCATGGCCGAATACACATAAACATATACATAGATTTCTCAGCGCATATTTTTCTTCCACTTAAAGTTCATAGATGCATTTAAATCAAATAATCTCATATATTAACAACAATTGACCGAATAGGTCATTGTTTTACTTGTAGATCTAACAATCATTCACACTTAAGTATCATTCTTTAATACTAATAATTCACAAAATCATTGACTGAACGTACATGAGTACATAAAGTAATTTTAACATATAATTCATATACAAATATACCATGACCGATTAAATCATTCTCATATTCACCAATATAACCATCAATCATATTTATATATATTCTTCTTTGATGCTAATGATTCACTTCAAAATCAATTCATCGATGAGCAAGTAATACGTACCTGAACATCTTAAATGTATAGTACTTACTCGACGATGGCTTACTGCGAACATTCAATATCATAATCTTACTTAACTTATTGGCATTAAGCCTGTCAGATCTTAGAACTTGAAATCAATTACCAGCACAAGCCTGCGGGAATTTAAACCCGGTATAATACCAGCTCGAAGCCTGCGGGACTTTAGCCCGGACGTATTTCCAACACGTAGCCTGCAGACCTTAAGTTCGGTTATAATTCCAGCACATAGCCTGCCGACCCTAAGTCTAGATATAATTCTAGCACATAGCCTGCGTACCCTAAGTCCGGATAAACATCACTGAATGTCATGCATACTTATTCGCAAGAAAATTCAATTCACATAACATCTCACAATCATGGTTCATTTATTCCATTCAAATAATAGCATAACATGGGCACCATTAATATAACCTTTGGCTCAATAACATACATAAGAATATATGTCCATTTTACTTTCCAAGCTTAACTTCTAATGTCTATTCGGTTTTAAGCCTTAAACATAAATTATTTGTCACTCAACTATATTCAAACAGAATCAATAGATCGCAGTACATTTATCATACACATATCAAGACATTACCAATTATGTACTAAATGTGACTATTCAAAACATACCTCGGATATACTTGAACAGTTGCGGAAAGGCTACTCAATTACTTTCTCTTTCCCCCTATCCAACTTCGACCCTCTTTGCTCTTGAGCTTAAATTCAAAATTTTAAACTAGTCATTATTCGACTATTCAAGCATTACTTCAAAAATATAATATATATATTCAAATTTCACACATATAGATCATAGTAAGTTTAGAAGAAAACATTAAGCAACTCATTAACAATTTTTTTCAATGTTTACCACATAATCACAAATTCACAATAAGCTGTCTTCCTGAGCAACAGTCACTAAATTATTTATAACTGGAGCTACGAAACTCCAAATCAATTTCCGTAAACTTTCTCTGAAATTATACTCATATATCTTTTATCCATAAAATTTTTAGAATTTTTGGGTTGGCCAATCAATACCAGATTTTTCTTAAAGTTTCCTCTGTTTCACTGTTTGACTAATCTTACTACTCTTCACTACGAATCAAATTTCTCATTGTAAATAATTCAAAATATGTTCTCGTTGATTTCATTTAAAACTAGACTCATTAAGCTTTAATTACATAATTTATTCAGATTCTAACTCAACTCCCACAATTTATGGTGATTTTCTAAAATCACGTTACTGCTGCTATCCCAAGCAGGTTTATTACAAAAATTACTCTTTCACACATTCTTTGCATTCATATTATTTAAACATGTATATCACCAATCACTTTCATCACATATCTATAATTTCACTTAAGCATAATCTCAATACAATACATCATGCTCAATGATTCGCACTCAACCGTTCAAATTAGCAATTATAAGATGGTTCCACACATAGCCCACCCTTATCGATAATTTACGATGGTTTTACCCTTACTCACATATATGACCTAATATGCATACTTGTCGAACCACAATTAAGGCACAAACCTAACATTTTAGTCTTTTATTATCGAACCTCAAACAAGGCATATTAATAAAATCATTCATATAACATATTCATCATTTGTTTTTATCAACCGTACCTAATTAACTAATCATCCCAATGTAAGACACAATCACATACATTGTCATTACATTCATTTCATTCCATCATTTTAAAACACAAACATTACTCAACTATTACCTAAGTTCACATTCGGCTATTACTCATATTCTAACATTTTAATACACAACATTTGCTCAAATCATTATTCAAGTTCAAATTCGGCTAATACACATATAAATACTAGCAATTTAAATATTAGCTAGCTCAAACTTCACTCATCAACAATTATTCATTATAACATAAAGACAACAATCTATACCCTTCAATTTCTTCCATGGCTGAAAGCTCAATTCATCACACAAATTCAAAATTTTGACATGGGCTAAGTAAGGAACTTAGTAACTAACTTAAAATATGCTAAAAATTCAAGAACTAACATGAATTCTTACCTTATTTCAAGTCTAAGATGACCGAATGGTTCTTGCTCCCTTTTCTCCCTTTACAATCGGCTAAGAAGAAACAAAGATGAACACTTTGTTTTCCTCACCCCTTTTCTATTTTAATTATTATTATTTTATAATATAAAGCCATTTAGTTGCAACAATACTAATAGAAAAATACTTATATTTTGTATTGAATAACAACATGGCCGACCACTATCTCAAAAGTGGATAATTTGACATGCAAGTCCACTTTTTTTTTACCATGCATTAATAGGCCACTACAATTTAACCTAAAACATTTTCAAAATTTCTCACATAAGTCCTATTTATTAAATTTCACATACAAATGACAAAAATCAAAGCATGAAATTTTCACACATGCACTTCTACATATAATAAGCATAGAATATAACATTTAATTATTTTTATGACTCGATTTTGTGGTCCTGAAATCACTTTTCGACTGGGGTCAAATTAGGGCTGTCACAACTCTCCCCCCGTTAGAAATTTTCGTCCCCGAAAATCTTACCAGCGAAAAGGTTAGGATAACGTTCTTTCATTGAGTCCTCTGGCTCCCAAGTCTCTTCTTCAACCCCGTGTTTGAGCCACAGTACTTTCACTAATGAGATTTTCTTATTTCCTAGTTCTTTTACTTCACGAGCCAAAATACGAACTGGTTCCTCTTCATAACTCAAATCAAACTGAATTTCAATCTCTAATGGATTAATCACATGAAAAGGATCGGATCTGTACCGATGGAGCATCGAAACATGAAAAACGTTGTGAATCTTTTCAAGTTCAAGTGGCAAAAGTAGTCTATAGGCGACCGGCCCAATCCATTCTGAAATTTCGTATGGTCCGATAAATCTCGGGCTCAATTTGCCTTTACGGTCAAATCTGAGTATCTTTTTCCACGGTGAAACTTTAAGAAACACTTTGTCTCCAACCTGATACTCTATATCTTTCCATTTCAACTCTACATACGATTTCTAACAGTCTGATGCTGCTTTCAGACTTTCACGGATCACTTTTACTTTCTGTTCGGCTTCTTTAATCAAATCACTTTTAATAAAAACTTTTCGGTTATTTGTTCCCAAGTAGTGATTGACCCTCGTGGTAACGAGTTCAACCATTGTTTAGTCATATTCCTTAATGAAAAGGGAAACAACCAAAGGCGAATGGCGTCATAAAAAACGCCATTAATTTTAAAGGTATCGCAAAATTTTAGGAAATTTGCCAAGTGAGCGTTGGGATCCTCGTCCTGAAACCGTCAAACTGAACAATCTGTTGTATCATTTGAATTGTGTTAGGTTTCAGTTCAAAATTATTTATACTTGACTCAGTTCCTGTTAAATTAGGTTTAGCATAATCATACATAGTGCGTGGAGCAGGATTCTAATTTACTGGATCAGCAGCAATCGCAGGAGGTAGCGGATTTTCTTGGTTTTCAGCCATTTCCTCGGTTGTGGTTGAAGTGTCGTCCTCTTTCTTGTCCTCTTTGTATCTTAGGCTTCGCCTTATTTCTCTCCGATTTCTACGAACTGTGCGGTTGATCTTAATGTCAAAAATTAGTGCTCTTGACAGGTTTCTTCTGGTCATAAACTAGAAAAATCTATTAGAAGAAAATAAATGAAGAATTAGAAAATAAAAATAAAAATTTAAATTGCAATAAAAGTAAAATGGCTAAAGTAATAAAAATCGAGTGTTCCTAATATCCTAGTTCCCCGAAAATAGTGCCAAAAACTTGATGCGTGATATTCGTAACAGGTTTTAAAGATTTATAAATGAAACATTCTTGAGACTAACTTATTATCATGATTAAGGCAAGTGTACTTATCGAACGGTAGTATAGTTCAGCAAGATTAGATTGTCGAACCCAAAGGAACTACGAGTACTAGTATTTACTTCGTTTTTATTACCTAGCCTAAAATTTAAGAGGTTTGGTTGACTAAACTAATTACTAACTAAGAATGCACAGCAAGAGAACTTGGGAAAAATACTGTTAGGAAAATTTGATTGATTGAGACAATACCTAAGGAAAAATCCACCTAGACTTCACTTGTTATTTAACTCTGAATCAAACGATTTATTCATTTGACTTGATCTATAGGAATCCCTAAGTTATATTATTATCTTTCTTGAGACTAATAACGTCTAACCCTAGGTTGAATAATTGAAATCTCTTTCTAATTAACACCCTAGAATTGCATTAACTCGATCAATGGATTCCCTTATTAGGTTTCACCCTAATTCGGCAAAATCTTGTCACCCTATCCCTAGGCGCGCAATCAACTCCGCTTAATTATGACAAATTTACTCTTAGACAGGGTCTATTCCTCCTCTGAATAAGAGCTTAACTTTAATCAATATCCTGGAATATCAAAACAAGAATTAAGAACACATAATTAAGAACAAGTCAAATATTTGTCATACAATTCAGATAATAATAACAAGATCTGTCTTAGGTTTCATTCCCTTAGGTATTTAGGGGTTTAGTTCATACTTATGAAAGAAAACATCTCAAAAGCATAAAGATAACAAAACATAAGAAAACCCAAAACTCTTGAAGGAACTTGAAGGGAGATCTCCAGTCTTGATGATGAATCTGACTTTCGAGATGGATCAATCGGCTTTCCTTGAGTAATTCCTTGCTTTCTACTCTGTGTCCCTTTCCTAAGTGCCTCATCAAGTGTTTAAATAGGCTTTGGAATGCCTAAGATCCCTCAAAATTGGCCTTTTTCGCATTGGACTAAACTTGGGTTTGGTAGGGACACGCCCGTGTGCGATTACTTAAGGCTGTGGTCAAGGCTGTTAAATAGGAACAGGGGTGTGATCCACCCGTGTAAGTCGTGTTTCGATCCTGCCAAATTGACACGGTAGTGTGACACTCCTGTGTGAAGAAGTCCAGGCCATGTTGTTTTCCCATGTGGGTCTATTTTCTCCATTTTCAGCCCGTTTCTCGTTCTTTTTACTCTCCTATGCTCACCTAAGTATAGAACATGAAATTAAAGGATTAGGAGCGTCGAATTCACTAAATCTAAGGAGAAATCATTCGTAAATGCGCTAAGCATTGGATAAAAATATGTATAAATTACGGTTTATCACAAACATTGAGGAACTGTGGGGACAGGTTGGGGTACAAGTGGGGATGGAGGTTGATGAGCCAATGGGTTTGTTCTCACGAACTCTATAAACCATTTAGACATCATCTGGAATAAGGCTTCTTTAGCCTCATTTCCCTTGCACTAGGTCACGAACCTACTACCACTAGAAGTTGCTATGTGAATGGAGACTTGTGCGTTACTTTCTAGTTTATCAGAATTGGCTCGATTAGATGACATCTTATCTATATGAAAACATAGCTCAATTTGAGTCAGGAGTTATCTCACTATCACAAGTTATATAATGGCATGTATTTCTAGACTCCATACATGCCACGTTTAGTATGAGAATCAACTAAAACGTAGCTCTGATACCACTAAATGTAACACCCCTAACTCGTCTCCATTGCCAAATTATGGTTACAGATCATTATAGTACAATTGAAAATATTTAAACATTTTACATTCAATAATTAGACAAAAACGAGAGACTCACTTAATAACCAAAAAATAAAAATACGATAATATTGAAAAAAAGTTAAAAACCCTATTTTGCTTGAGAAAAATATCCTTAAGTGTGTCAGAAAAGCCTAATTTGTCACATCAATTTGTGGCAAATCACGCTTTGATGTTGGTGAACACGAGGTTGGCATATAGCTAGTGTTTAGTAAGGAAGAATTCAACCACAAGCTTTGGTGGCACATATAGTTGGCGTACTCCATTATGGATAAGAGGAATAATCTTTATGATACAAGCTTACGTCAGCAATGTAGAGTGTCCTATAAGTTTGGCTTTGAGCCAGTCAAGATGGAAGGAACAATAGTCAGGTCTTATGTTGGCACAACACGAGATTGAGCCCCTTTATGTCAGAAATAGTCCACCCAATTATGTCTTGTGGGTCTTAAGTACCTCCAATAATGTATTTTCCTGGTCAATCAATAGCTCGGTTGCAATGATGACAGGTAATGTATTATTGTCGCCCAAATATTCGTGCTTCAAATGTGTTGGCAATGGTTTTAACTCCAATACTGGTAGTTTAATAATGGATAGGACCACTTTTTTTGATGAATTTTTTGGTTGGCACACCGATTCCTTACTCTTTCTTTCCCCTCTAGCTAATAATTCTGCTCCAATAGATCTCTCAAAAAATCTCAATTCTTCCTCTATTATTTCGTATAAAATTGAAACATTAGAGTCACCATCACTCCATTTATCCTTGCTTTGTTCCAAACCGTCTTCTTCCAATACTACCTCTTTCTCGACAACACTCATCAATTCCTTACTACCTTTTGGTTATCTAGTCAGCTCCCAAGTGTGATCATTGCTACTTGTTTTTTCTAAAAGAAGAACTATCCCATGAGTCATCTTTGTCCAAATACTCGCTCTAGCCATAACATCAAATTGTCCTTTTCTATCATGATCCAAGCCTCCGTAAAAATGTTGTAATTGAATGGCCAAATCAATGTCACCTCCAAGTATTTTCTGAATAATTAGATTGAACTTATTCGAAACTTGTCCCAACATTTCAGTTGGTTATTGATTGAACTTGAGTAATTTGGCTTCAGTTTTTAGTGCAGAAGGTTTTTGTATGAGCCTATGTAAAAATAATTGGACAAATTCCTCCCACAATGTAATAGTATTTGGAGGTAATACCTCTAACCATTCTCTGATCTAGCCTTCAAGTGAAAAAGGAATTAAAAGAAATTTAATTGCCTCATTTGAAATTCCAATATACCCCGCTATATTGCAAGTTTGTTCAAATCAGCTAAAAAATATCACTAAATCCATGTTGGTATCATCACCAAATTGCAAGTTTGTGGTTACCCAAGTCAACAATGCAGGACTGAGTTCAAAATGAGGTATAGTAATAACTAGTTTAGTAATACTGGGTTTTAACCAACCAGTGTCAAACCAAGTTTGCCCAAGGATTGTTGTCATGTTTCAGAAATTGCTCCGGATTAAGATATTGCTCAATTGGAGTGCTTCCACTTCGTGTCACAAATTGAAACCAAGGATAGAAAAATAAAAATTAGTTACTTAGAAACAAATGAAAAAGATAAAATAAAATAAAAATATTATCTACAATTTTTAATTTTCCTATTTATCATACTAAATGTAGAAAATAAATTTAAATTTAACGCTAAAACCTCCCTAGAAACAACTCCAACAAATTGACCATCCCAAACGTGAAAACATTTATTGTGCAAATAAAAATATATAAAATCAGTGTGGTATCGGCAAGCGAACGGGTCAATTTGTAATATAGCTTTTTGTTACATTAGAACATAGGGAAGTATTCCGAGGATCGTACCAAAGGAAGGTTGTATTAAATCTAAATCTATTATCTACACTAGAAGGTCTAAACAATAATCACTAAAAATCATATTACGATAACTAAAATTATGGATTAAGATTGTAAAATAAAAACTAACTACTAAAACAAAGTTAACAAACGAAACTCTCAATTAATAGGCAAAAGATTAACCCGCTTTAGTGGTTTAACTTTAGAATTTGGTTTTTTTTAGGGAATTAGTTAATTAAATAGTATTACTTTTCAACCTCTAATACATAACTAATTGACTAGTACACGCTTATCTCTCGACCTCACTTTCCTAACTAGGATAAATCAAGGATTTACTTGGTAAACTTATCTCTCAACATTACTTCCTAAGGTCGCCAATCCTAGGGTTTAAACACACATGAATTTATACCCTAAATTAAACTATTTTTGAAAATAAACTAAAACTAAATAAAAATCCTAAACTACTAACTAAACCCTAAAATGGCTTGGCATAAGCTCTCTACGCTTTGCCTCAACTTAACTAGTTATAGGCAGAGTTTAGAAGCCCTAATTAAATCATATAAAATATCATTTGTGCAAACGGAAACACCTTCACTTAATTTCTGCCCATCGTAGCACCTGTGTCACAACACAACCTTATGCATGTTGCGACACACAAATTTGAATGTAAAATTATGAATTGGCTCAGTTGTGTTGCGATTCAACTATTGTTCTTAATGCTTTAGGGCGTTAAAATGAGTATCTTATAGACTCAATTAAATCGTTAAAATTACCTTAAGGCCAGTATTGGCCGAATAGATCAACTAACTAGAAATAATGTGTAAAAACACTTATTTTGCAATATTTTGAATCTAAACTAAGAAATTTTAAAATTCAATAAATTATATTAAAATGACTAGAAAATAAGCTCATTAAGTGACAAAAAGCACTTAATTTGCCAATACGATTTGTGGCAGATCAATATGTCTTGCTAGTATGTGCATATCTTATAAATATGCATTCAATTCCTATTTCAACTAACTTTTTATGTTTAGGTGTTAGAGCTTTGACAATAGTTCTACAGCCCCAAACCTTCAAATAGTTATGGTTTGATTTCCTTCTATTCCATTGTTCATAGAGGGTTATTTTAGTTTCCTTATGGAACTCTATTCAATATGTGACAAGCTGCTAGAACAGCTTCCCCCCCAAAATCTTCTCTGAGACCTAAATATGATAACATTGGATTTACCATTTCAATCAAGACTTTATTTTTCCTTTCAGCTACATCATTTTGTTGTGGTGTGTAAAGGGCTGAAACTTTATAGATAAGCCTAGTGGATTCAAAATAACTTGAGTTATAGTATTCTCCATCTCTGTCTGATCTTAAGTACTTGATAAATGATTCATATTGAAGTTCAACTTCATGTTTATAAACTAAAATTTATCAAACATTTCATGTTTTGGATGCAATAAACATATAGAACAATATATAGAACATCATCAATAAAAGTATCAAAATATTTCTTTCCACTAATGTAGGAATATTATGCATGTCAAATAAACTACTATGTATCAAATCAAACATTTTTGTTTTCCTTTTTAACTTTAGGGAAAGGGTTTCTTGTAATTTTAGTCAACATACATTTATTGCATTTTTCAATATTATTATTAAAAATATGAATTAAATCTAACTTATGCATGTCATTTAATTTTCTATAATCCAAACGACCTAAACTATAATGTCAAAAACAAGAAAAATCAACCATATAAGTAGAAACAATACCTTTTTGTTATTATTAGCTTTAGAAGAAGAGTTTTTTTCTTTAAAAGTCGACATTCATTCTTTAAATGCCCTGGCTTACTTCAATGGTAGCATGAGCCCTTTTATTTCTTTTTTAACTTAGGTGCTTTAATAGTCAATTTGAACATTCTCTTATATGGTTTAATAGTATGTACTTCCTTTGTAACATGCACTTTGGCATGTTCAGAATCTAGGTTTTGATCTTGCTTTTGACATTCTTCTTTAATACAAAAATGATTTGCCAAATCCTCAAGAGATATTTCATCTTTCTTATTGAGACTTCTTTTAAAGTCTTTCCAGCTTGGAGGATACAACAATCGTTTCATCCATTTTCATATGATATTGTTTAAACTGATTCAAAATTTTTTCATTAGCACGAAATTGGTCCATAATAAAACGACCATCAATCATTTGATAATTATTGAAACAACTAATAAGAAATTTCTTACTTGTAGAATCTTCTGTCATGCATCTTGTCTCCAATTTGGTCCATAGTTCTTTAGTGGTGACTTCGTTTTAGTAGGTGTCGAGTAAACCATCAGATAAATCATTTAATATGTGGCCTATGCACATGTAAACAACATTGCCTCATTTTTCCCCTTTCTCGAGTCACAATAACGGATTCGTTTTCATTCTCTTCCGGTCTCGGATTATCCAAAACATAAGCAATATTCAAAGTTGATAGTAAGAAATGTATCTTTTTTTTGCCATTGTTAGAAATTGCCACCATTAAACCAGTCAAGCTTAACAAAGTTGGAAGCTAATGAATGCCCTTAGTGTTCCACTTTCATGTGTTGTAGTAGCCATCATGGAAAGGAATAGAACCTTAAAATTGTTAAAGCGGAACTTCAGTGTGGAAAATCTCAAACACACGAACGGAACACAAACAACAACTTAAATAGAAAAACGAAGCAATAAGACAAGGCTCCAAGGCACATATCAAGACACTATTTTTAAGGTTTTATTCTTCTACTCGGTGTGCTAATGAGTTTCAAGCAAATAAACCTCGAGGGTACAATGAAGCCCGATTACTATTTACATTTTGCACTAACAAAGATAGTCAACTAAGCATTAAGCAAAGTATAACAAGAAAATCGATTTCTATACAGAATTTCTGTAATAATTCTTTATAGAACAATCAAATAATAGTAGAAGATAGAGGAAGAATAGAAATAACTTTTGAGAATTTTTTGTATGTCTTCCAAATGAAACCTCACTCCTATTTATAGGAACTCTCATGTCTCTTCATAGACATAACTTCCAATAGGTGTCTTTCTGAATAATCACATCTTTAAAGGAGACATAATTATTCAAATAATATCTCATAACTATACAAGTAGCATTACTTGTATAGTTATAATTCTTTTCAAAAATCAAGTGATATAACTCTTATAATACTTAATTGGAAATCTATATATCTCATCTATAATACTTCTATAGTTATAATTCTTTGTCAAAAATCAAGTGATATAACCGAAAGATTACACCCTTTCATTTATTGTTATTGAAACATTATAAATATTTGAAAATTTATACAATCTATTAATTAAGTAAAAATATATTTTTTATGAATACCACTTTATAATAATTAATTGGAAATATATATCTTATTTATATTTAAAACTAATTATAAATTAATAACATATTAAAAATATATCAAATTAAACTTTTATTACGAAATATTATAATATTCATATAAATAATTATCATGTAAATATAGATAAAATATTAAAATTGACCATTGATTTTCAAATTT
This sequence comes from Gossypium arboreum, assembly GCF_025698485.1. NCBI lineage: Eukaryota > Viridiplantae > Streptophyta > Magnoliopsida > Malvales > Malvaceae > Gossypium > Gossypium arboreum. The sequence goes on along the minus strand of NC_069078.1, from coordinate 21,796,682 downwards.
TGTTGGAAAAAGAAGCATGGGACTATGGGTTGGGATACTATAGAAAAGGACACTAGATAAGAATTGGATAGAGAAAGAAGAGAAGACCAGCCTCTAAAGCCGATCCCAATGGAAGCAAGATAGATGTATGTGAATATATAGATTAGATTAGTGATATAAGGAAACAAAAACAATGTGTCCTCATCCTTAAGGACGGCAAGAATAAAAGGCCACATTCACAAGGGGAGGTGTATGGGATTTAGAGCTAATCTGATGGTGACACTGCACTTCCACTTCGATTTAATGAGTTAGCTTGGAGTCATTGTTGTTTTCTTTCCTTTTTTATCTTAATTAATGGGAAACTTTCTTGGATCCCAGACTTGTCTTAGTGGGGAGGAATGAATTATTGTCCTTTGAAATGTCAATTTGCATTTGGATGATTCTGTTTCAGAATTATTGATTTTGAGATCAGTTTTGAGTAGTGGAATCTAATCTTTTCTTCTTTTTTTGGTTCTTTTCTTCTTTTATTGATACTGTGATTTGTGAGTTTTATATATTAGAAAATATCCACATTGGTAATTATATATTATTATTTATTATCTTAAAAAATAGTCCAAATTAAAAGTAATTTAATTTTGTTGAGGGTTTTAGTTATTAAATAAAATATGGGTCAAATATATGTAGATATTCTAGTAACTAATTTCTAATTGATAATGGGCTGATTAGAAATTAGGCTTAATGTGCAAATGTTATATATTAGGTTATGGTCCCCAAATTACACATAGATAACTTTTCAAATATTTCATCTTTAGAAATGAGAGATTCACCTTCTCTAAATTACTTGTGTACTAATTTAGAAAATCAAAATCACAAGATCCGTAGATTTCAAGAAATCAATAAATTCAAGTACACTTCTGCATCTAGTTTTGTTCTTGATGATTTGACATGACAAATCATGGCTTATTAAACTTTATTTCAAATTTTTTTTACGGTTCTAACAAGTGGCATCCAAACCTCGTCATGATTCTCTATTATTTTTTGGGTTTTGATTATTTATCGAATTCAAAGATTTGAGATTTATCATAAGTTTTTGAATTTTGATTATTTATCGAATTCAAAGAACCGCACATTATATTTAGTTTTTCTTTTGGGTTAGTCTTGTATTTACAAATAACTTTGCAAGTTGGGATTTTTTTTTAATTTGGTGGCTATAAATTTTCCTAGATTGCTGTGCTTCTATGTAATTTGGGATTCTTTTTTTATTTGGTGATTATGGATTTTTTTCAAGTATTTGGGCGCGTAAAGAAAATTTTATGATAATGTCTTTAGTCAATTTACATTAAATATGTAAGGCAAGTCAGTATTATTTTTCTATTATTATAATTGTGTATATATATTATATGCATATAATGATTTTAAGGATAAATGCATAATTATAGTCTGCGTGAATAAGTGTTTATAACCATTATTCAATAAGATATATTTTATGGTTTAATTGGTAAATTTAAGTTTTGATAGATATTGTTGAAATTATTAATTTTTTATGGTTATATATTCAATTTTATTAGTGTTTTCGTGCAAACTCATGTCAACTATAATACATGTTTAAAGAAATTAGTTTTTAAGTTTAATTCTATAATATTTTGTGTTGGTATTTTATGGTTCCAAATATTTGGTTAAATTATGATATGGTTTCTGAATTGAATTGTGGGATATGTAAATTATTATGCTTTTGTTTTAAGATATTTAATTTAATGGGTTTAAATTTGGATATAAAAGAATTTTGGTTGCATAAGTTTTTATTTTTATTAAGGATTAATTAGTCAAAGATTAAGGTTTTTGGTTTTTTTATTGCGACAATAAGACAACCTTATTTTGGGTTATTTTGGAAACTATAGCGGCGGTAAAAACAATCTTAGTTTTGACCTTTAACTATTATGGAAATTTTAAATTTGAATATCGATATATTTATATATTTTTAAAATACCTTAATTGAAATAATAAATTGCCAAAGTGACATCTGATATTGAAATTATTTTGTTTTAAAATATAAAATGTTGTGCGCATGTAACTTAAGCTATGTTAATATTGATCAGCCCAAAAGAATGTTAATATTTAACAAAATTACATGTGCAACTGAGGTAATAAATATGTGATGATTATTCAGTTTTACATGTAACACCTTGGATTTTGGGGTTAAAAATTTTTGGCGTTTGTATTTAGGGACTATGCATAGCTCGACCAATTATGTGTGTTTTTGCATTCTAGTGATAGAATGGGTCGTTTAGTGGTTGGTTAGGGTCCTGAGTTTGAGTCCTCAAGTGTGTTATGAGGGAATTATTTTTTATTTAGCTTCGTTTTGTTGAAAAATTTAATGTTTATTTTTTTTTCTTTTCCCTCATTATATTTTTCACGTTCTCTCCCCTCCCTCACCATCATTTTTCTTTCTCCTTCTTTCATTTTTAAATTCCTTGCGCCTTTTGACAAAAAAAAAGAATAGTTTTGTTTACGATTTTCGAAAAGCTGTGGTTTCCTTGTCCTCAAGTCGGTGTCTAGGTGTACGATCACAAACTAAGATATTTTAAAGATAAGTCATAAGACTGATATGGATTTTTGTGACAAGCGAGATCGTGGGGATCAATCCGGCGAGACTCTCGATGAGTCGTCTGTTTTATTGGGACTTGTGCTTGTTTATAGGGTTGGAAGTCAATGCGATTCAATCAACTTCAGGTAGCGATAACCCGAAGCTTGGTACTAAGGCATTGACTCGGGTAGTGAGAGAAGTACTAGAGCAAGTGCTCAAGGCTAGGTTAGACAGGCATGGAGAGTTAATGCAAAGTAGGTGTTTAGATTGTGGGAAAAAAAGAGACCACAGTCCTTCGAGGTTGGAGCCTCAGTCTGCAAAGTGTGAGAGAACACATTTGAGTAGCAATAAAAGTATTGCAGAGGGTATTGGTAGTGGTGCGAGCATTTTGTTTTGTGAGCATTGTAAGAAGCATCATCCAGGCAATTGTTGGAAAAAGGTGGGAGCGTTTCTTCAATACGAGTCCACAGAACATCGAATCCAGGAGTGTCCTCGACGAAATTGAGACAGGTATGGGTGTATGTTATTTTGTCATTGTGTGTTGTTACTGTGAATGATTCGTGTCACTGTTCGTTGGATAACATTTGTGTGCGTGTGATGAACAAATATGTATCTACTTCAGTGTTAGTGATGTGGTTGTGTGTTTGAGTTCTTAAGTTTGGTATGGTACTGTCAGGTTAGAGTGCACAACGGGAGCATTGTGGTAGACCCAGGGTTAAGTGACTGTTCTATTAATGGGAAATTTTAGGGACGAAATTTTTTTAAGGAGGTGTAAGTTGTAACACCTCAGATTTCAGGGTTAAAAGTTGTAATATCCTAATTTTGGGCCTAGTCAGAATGGTGGTTTTAAGACCACAAATTCGAGATATAAATAATTATTTTATAATTATTTTGAGGTCTATGATATCATTTCATGATTGTGTGAAAATTTCGTGAAGAAATTCTATGCATAAAGTGCTTAATTTGAAATTAGGGACTAAATTGACTAAATTGCAAAACTTGTGTTCTAGAAGCATTTTGCATAAAATTGAATTAGATTATTAATTATAGGTCCTTAAATAGTAATTTGACCAATTTTTAAAAAAATTTTGGACAAAAATGGGCTTGGAAGGGTAAAAATTTAAAGAATAGTAAAAAGGGCATTTTGGTCATTTAAGGGTAAAATGAATTGAAAGACAAATTTTAAAACCCAAATGTGTCCATCTTCAACCCCATGGACGAATATAGCAAGGAGAAACCATGGCTAGGGTTTTTAAAGCTTCCAAGCTCGATTGTAAGTCCGTTCTAGCCTCGTTTTTAATGTTTTTTTACGTTTTTGGAGTCCTGGTAACTTGATTTAGCTTATGCTAGCAATAATTTAACCTAGGGTTTATATTTGTAAAAAAATACCCATAGGTAAAATTTATGTATTTTCGTGTTTTATGATAGAATATGAGGTTTTAAATTATGTTAGACAACTTGTGCTACTCGGTTTTAAGTGAAAACGAGCAAAAGGGCTTAATTGGTTAAAATACCTAATAGTCATAAGTACATGTTAGAGTGAGAATTTGATGTTGCCATAGAAGGGAAAAATGATCAGCATGTCATAAAACATAATAAAATAGGCTGAAGTTTAATTTACGAGCTTTGGGGCAAAAGTGTAAATATGCAAAAGTTTAGGGGCAAAATTGTAATTTTTCCAAAATATGATTTTGGGTGAATTTAAATAATGTGAGTCCTAATTAGACTATATTTTAAATAATAGAGCAAGGAAAACTGAAATTCAGGCTAAAATGGGAAAAATACCAAGTTGTGGACGAAATGGTAAAGGTAGCCATTTTCGCATACGAGGTAAGTTCATATGTAAATTTTGGTAACATAGTTATTATTTTAAATGTTTTAATGTTATTTAAATGATATGATAATTATTATGAAATATTATACTTGTGATAATTGTTTGATAATATGTCAAATTATGTGATATACTTGGAAAATGTGAAATACTACCGAGTATCGGTATCGGCATTCCGTAGAAGATGGTTGAGACACATGATTGGGAAAAAGGTCCCGTTGAACATTAGGAATGGATTAGGATACAAGTGACATGTCACTAGGATATTTGGGCATCCGAACTCGTTGAGTTGAGCCCGAGTTCACTTATGGATGCGAATGTTCGAACTCGTTGAGTTGAGTCCGAGTTCGAGAGATGTAACTAGGCATCCGAGCTTGTTGAGTTGTGTCCAAGTTCACTTATGGATACGAACTCCTGAGCTCGTTGAGTTGAGTTCGAGTTCACTTATGGGCGGGTTACATGGTAGCTTGGCTACATATGTGGCACTTATGTGCAAACTTTCCATATATCCGAACTATATTCCGATGTGTTCAACGGGTAAAATTCTACTCAAATGGAGGAATACTCGAGATGAAAGGGACGTATTGGTAAGTGTTGTGAAATGGATACTTTGAACAGGTATGTACTTAACCCTCGGGTTGAAAACTCGATATAACAACAATATGGTAAGATTATAAATGAAAATATGATATGAATGTCTTGGTGATGATTATGCAAATGATGTTTTATCTTTGCTTATATGGTTATGTTACTTGCTATTTTCATGTGAACTTACTAAGCATTTATGCTTACTCCCTCCTTTTTATTCCTTGTAGTTTTGACAAGCCAGCTCGGAAATCGGGAACGGTCGGAGGCTCGCTCACACTATCCGTGTATCATCTTGGCATAATGGCTTGTATATTTTGAGCATGGCATGTATAGCATTATAATCATTTTGTGTATATGGTCTTATTATATGGTTATTGAGTGGTATGGAAATGCTTGGTAATGATTAGCCATTGGAATGGCTAATCATGATCATATTTGGTGTTGTGTATGCTAAATTGCTAGCTAATCCATGGAAACCATGAAATAGGTAAAATTTACCATAAAATAGATTCAGACAGCAGCAGTGATGTGAGTTTAAAAAATAATTAAAAATAGTAGAGACATAATTAGATGTTGAATAAAATATGGAATTGAAGAATTATGAGTCTAGTTTCATATGGACGAAACAAAACAGGTATATGAGTTATATTTTATGAGATGTTTAATTTTTGTGAAATAGGGCCAGAGCAATTTCTGGATCCCCTTTTCTGACTTTAAAATTTCATCATAAATCTTACAAAAATAATTAGAATTCATGATTTATATTTAAAGATTCCTTATTGAGTCTAGTTTTATTAGAAATGAATGGAATAGTCATTAAAACTCTGTACATGGAGATATCTGATTCGTAATACACAGAGGTCAGAGCAGTTGAACCCTAAAACAGGGGAGACTTTAACTAATAAACTATACTAATTGGCTCGACCAAAAATTTTAGAAAAAAATTAGTAAATATATATTTGAGTCTAGTTTCAGGAAAAATTTACAGAATTGGATTTCGAGTTTCGAAACTCAAGATATGAATTTTTAAGCAACTATGACGCAGATTGCTAGCTTGACTGGAAATTTTAAAAATAAATTGTTTGAGCTGTTTAAGTAATGAACTAAGTCTGTTAACACCTTGTTTTTGACTCCGGCGATGGTATCGGGTATGGGGTGTTACATTTGGTGGAATCAGAGTAGGTTTAGTCGGTTCTCGAATTCTCGGACTAACTTAGCATGTGTAAAAGTTTAGCTATACATGCCACTGATCTATGATAGTGTGATGTCTTCCGACGCGTATAAGTACCGTCTTATTTAGACAGGGTACTCTCCAACTGAGCTGCGCTGACCATGTTCAATGTTATGTGAAGGTATTTGAGTAAAGTTATGATTATGATAAGTCTCGGTTCAAAAAAGTATGAATAAAAGTTTATGATACATATGTGATAATATGTGAGATGAAAGTTCATGTTGTGATAAATATCCATATTTGCTTAATGCTCATATGATGTAGTGTATGTGGCTTACTTGATAAGATGAACGAAATAAATAGAAAGTAGTAGAGGTATGAATAAAGGTCATAATATCATGATACGAATGAAAATGTCTTTGTCTTGATTGGACGTTGAATGTTGATGAATGTTAATGATATACAATTTTTATGAGATAAAGGATTATAATGATATACAATTTCTATGTTAAATTGTTGGACTGAATTATATGATTGTAATGATATGTACATGATGATACACGAAATGAAAGTTGTGATTGTGATGCAAATATCTATGTTTGTTTGGCCTTATATGATGTCATGAGCATGAATTAATTTAATTAAATGAATGGATAAGTAAAGCTATCTAGAAAACATAGAATGTATGCATAAGTATATTGTCTAAATGGGACAATAGGAATATTGGTGTAAGCTAACATGAATGTTGCATTGCTTGAATGAATGACATGATTTTGATGATGTTGCTATGATGATGGAAGTTGTGTCATATGTGTATGTATAAGAAAGTCGAGTCAGAGGTCCTATAACCCCTCCCCCTTACCGAAGTGGTACTTATAATGGAATTTCATGAGATTTGTATTGAATAAGTTTCCGGTTGAGAACCCAAAGAGTTCAGTGATAGAATAATTATAAGTATGATCGAGATTGAAAATGAGCTGATAAGTAAAGCGAGCCGAGAAAGTATCGATTGATATAAAGATTATTGGAATTATGCATTGTCCCAGATAGAGAAGGAATTCTCTTTGGTAAATCGAATTACTCAGGTGCAAGGTCGAGAAAAGTGTAAATCGAAATTTATTCAGAACTTGCCTTCTATAGTGAATGGTTTAATATGAAATTTGTGACGGCAGAACTAGTTGGGGAAATGATATTTGAAATGTGAACTATCTGAGTGTGACAGTTATGACTGGATAATTTAGCAGTCTCTTTTGAGATGTTCTATGTGTTTACCCATTCTCAGAAATATTTCTATGGCTATTGATCTTCTGAAGAAATTCTTGTTATATGGGAATGTCTTCTAATTCTAGTGTTGGATGAAAGTATTGGTAGTCTGACTGGTTTATAATTTATATTGTTCTATTTCATTGGATATTCTATTTCATTTCGTCTGATAAGAATTGATGAGAAAATACATATGATATTATGATTCTGTTTCTTCTACTTGATGCTTCATCTAATATATATGTATGTGAAGATATATTGTTCTTGTTATATTTGATTCCAGTAGGATTAAACGATGTTTTCTTTTGGACTTTCTTTCTTTGAAGAATTATCGGGGTATTCTGTATTTTCCCTATGAGTTTGGTTTTCAATTCTCCAGCATAGTATCGTATCTTGGGTTTCTTTATCCTGGATCTCTTTATTCTGGATTTCTTTATTCTGGGTTTCTCTACCTTGGATTTCTTTATTCGGTTTTCTTGTTATCTTTGTTCCATAATTTTTCAATTAAGACTCATGTTCGAAGTTGGTTATTCAGCTCGTGATAATCATGTCAAATATGACTATACTTCTAATTTGATCTTGGTAATGTGGTGATTTTAGTATTGGGATTTTTCTAATTTCGTAAGGATTTGACATCGATAAAGGCATAAGTGATAAAAGCGAGTTTCGATCGGTATGGTGAATTATTTATTTGAAAGATTTCATGTGACAATTATGTCGGATTATTTTCTCAAGTCGATAATAGAATTTCATTTTGTCTTGATAAAATAGTAAATAGTCCGAGCGAGAAGTGTATATTTATTAGAAAGAGTTGGATATTAGTTAAAGTCACTACGAATGATAAGGTTTTCGTCTTGTGAAAGCTGAAAAGTTTATTACATGTTGACAGAGTTCAGATAGATGAGAATATTGGTAACCGAAGCGTCTGAACTAGACTAGTCTACATTGAGGAAAGACTTCCTGACTTTCAGTAATGTACTATTGTATGAATTGTGATGTGTTTCAAGACAGTGAGGTAATGTGATAGTTTAGAGCATTTGATGTTACATAAAATCTGAGTTGTTAAAGAGGTTAAAGCCGAGCATTGGGATCTATCAAAATTATCCTTGCCAGTGTTGATATTGGGATGGAAATGAGAAGGATTATTATTGAGGCCATATCAGAATTATTTCAATGGCAGAAATAGGAAAATGTGATGTATCCTATTGTTAAATGTTTGGCGAGATCTATAAATCATATCGGTACTGAATGAATTCCTACTCATCAGATTCATGGAATTTCAGGTCTCTTTGATTGTTGGATTCCTTGGAATTTCGGTCTCCATTAAATCATGTTGAGATCCGGCTTTTATGTCATGATATCATGGGAAACTGAGAAGGGTTGAAAATTTGATAACAGTTGAGAGTTGAGACTGTAAGCTTTCAGATCATATGAGAAATTAAAGAGATGTATTGGAGGTACAGCCTAAGTGAAAGTTCTTCAGCACCGAATATGAGATTAAAAGTGAAGACCACTTTTCCGGTAAGATTTTCAGGGACGAAAATCCCTAAAGGGGGGAGAGTTGTAATATCCTAATTTTGGGCCTAGTCGGAATGGTGGTTTTGAAACCACAAAACTGAGATAGAAATAATTATTTTATAATTATTTTGAGGTCTATGATATGATTGCATGATTGTGTGAAATTTTCGTGAAGAAATTCTATGCATAAAGTGCTTAATTTGAAATTAGGGACTAAATTGAATAAATTACAAAACTTGTGTTCTAGAAGCATTTTGCATAAAATTGAATTATATTATTAATTATAGGTCCTTAAAGAGTAATTTTACGAATTTCTAAAAAAATTTGGAAAAAAATGGGCTTGGAAGGGTAAAATTTTAAAGAATAGTAAAAAGGGCATTTTGGTCATTTAGGGGTAAAATGAATTAAAAGACAAATTTTAAAACCCAAATGTGTTCATCTTCAACCACATTGCCGAATATAGCAAGGATAAACCATGGCTAGGGTTTTTAAAGCTTCCAAGCTCGATTGTAAGTCCATTCTAGCCTCGTTTTTAATGCTTTTTTACGTTTTTGGAGTCTTGGTAACTTGATTTAGCTTATGCTAGCAATAATTTAACCTAGGGTTTATATTTGTAAAAAAATACCCATAGGTAAAATTTGTGTATTTTCGTGTTTTATGATAGAATATGAGGTTTTAAATTATGTTAGACAACTTGTGCTACTCGGTTTTAAGTGAAAACGAGCAAAAGGGCTTAATCGGTAAAAATACCTAATAGTCATAAGTACATGTTAGAGTGAGAATTTGATGTTGCTATAGAAGGGAAAAATGATCAGCATGTAATAAAATATAAGAAAATAGGCTGAAGTTTAATTTACGAGCTTTGGGGAAAAAGTGTAAATATGCAAAAGTTTAGGGGCAAAATTGTAATTTTTTCAAAATATGATTTTGGGTCAATTTGCATAATGTAAGTCCTAATTAGACTATATTTTAAATAATAGAGCAAGGAAAACTGAAATTCGGGCTAAATTGGGAAAAATACCAAGTTGTGGACGAAATGGTAAAGGTAGCCATTTTCGCATACGAGGTAAGTTCATATGTAAATTTTGGTAACATAGTTATTATTTTAAATGTTTTAATGTTATTTAAATGATATGATAATTATTATGAAATATTATACTTGTGATAATTGTTTGATAATATGTCAAATTATGTGATATACTTGGAAAATGTGAAATACTACCGAGTATCGGTATCGGCATTCCGTAGAAGATGGTTGAGACACATGATTGGGAAAAAGGTCCCGTTGAACCTTAGGAATGGATTAGGATACAAGTGACATGTCACTAGGATATTTGGGCATCTGAACTCGTTGAGTTGAGCCCGAGTTCACTTATGGATGCGAATGTCCGAACTCGTTGAGTTGAGTCCGAGTTCGAAAGATGTAACTAGGCATCCGAGCTCGTTGAGTTGAGTCCGAGTTCACTTATGGATGCGAACGCCCGAGCTCGTTCATTTGAGTTCGAGTTCACTTATGGGCGGGTCACATGGTAGCTTGGCTACATATGTGGCACTTATGTGAAAACTTTCTATGTATCCGAACTATATTTCGATGTGTTCAACGGGTAAAATTCTACTCAAATGGAGGAATACTCGAGATGAAAGGGACGTATTGGTAAGTGTTGTGAAATGGATACTTTGAACAGGTATGTACTTAACCCTCGGGTTGAAAACTCAATATAACAACAATATGGTAAGATGATAAGTGAAAAATATGATATGAATGTCTTGGTGATGATTATGCAAATGATGTTTTATGTTTGCTTATATGGTTATGTTACTTGCTATTTGCATGTGAACTTACTAAGCATTTATGCTTACTCCCTCTTTTTTATTCCTTGTAGTTTTGACAAGCCAGCTCGGAAATCGGGAACGGTCGGAGGCTCGCTCACACTATCCGTGTATCATCTTTGCATAATGGCTTGTATATTTTGAGCATGGCATGTATAGCATTATGATCATTTTGTGTATATGGTCTTATTATATGGTTATTGAGTGGTATGGAAATGCTTGGTAATGATTAGCCATTGGAATGGCTAATCATGATCATATTTGGTGTTGTGTATGCTAAATTGCTAGCTAATCCATGGAAACCATGAAATAGGTAAAATTTACCTTAAAATAGATCAAGACAACAGCAGTGACGTGAGTTTGAAAAATCATTAAAAATAGTAGAGATATAATTAGATGATGAATAAAATATGGAATTGAAGAATTATGAGTCTTTTTTCATATGGACAGAACAAAACAGGTATAAGAGTTATATTTTATGAGATGTTTAATTTTTGTGAAATAGGGCCAGAGCAATTTCTGGATCCCCTTTTCTGACTTTAAAAATTCATCATAAATTTTACAAAAATAATTATAAGTCATGCTTTATATGTACAGATTCCTTATTGAGTCTAGTTTTATTAGAAATTAACGGAATAGTCATTGAACTCTGTACAGGGAGATATCTGATTCGTAATACACAGAGGTCAGAGCAGTCGAATCCTAAAACAGGGGAGACTTTAACTAATAAACTGTACTAATTGGCTCGACCAAAAATTTTAGAAAAAAATTAGTAAATATATATTTGAGTCTAGTTTCAGGAAAAATTTACAGAATTGGATTTCGAGTTTCGAAACTCAAGATATGAATTTTTAAGCAACTGTAACGCAGATTGCTAGCTTGACTGGAAATTTTAAAAATAAATTGTTTGAGCTGTTTAAGTAATGAATTAAGCCTGTTAATACTTCGTTTTCAACTCCGGCGATGGTCTCGGGTACGGGGTGTTACAAAAGTTTTTAGGGTTTGTATTTAGGGTCTATGCATAGCTAGACCAATTATTTGTGTTTTTTGCGTTCTAGTGATAGAATTGGCCTGTTGGTCTAGTGGTTGGTTGTGTGTTAGTTTAGCCTAGGGTCCCAAGTTCAAGTCCTTAGGTGTGTTATGAGGGAATTATTTTTTATTTAGCTTTTTTTTTTGTTGAAAATTTTAATTTTAATTTTAATTTAATTTAATTTTTGTTTCCTTTCTCTAATTTTGTTTTCACGTTCTTTCCACTCCCTCACCATCATTTTTCTTTTTCCTTTTTCATTTGTAATAGTCCAGTTTAGACCCTAGTCGGAATAGTGGTTTCGGGATCACAAATCCAAGTCTGAAAAATATTTTAATATTATTTTATGTGTTTGTGATATGTGAATTTACATCTGTGAAATTTCTGTGATTTAATTTAACTGTTTGTGTACTTAATTTGCAAAAAGGACCTAATCGCATAAAATGTAAAAGCTGTGTGCTAGATGTTAAAATGCTTATTTGAGTTGGCTTTATATTTGAAAGGTCCTTATGTGGTTATTTGACCATTGGAAGTTTGAATAGACATAAAAGGATATGTGTTAGGTGAAATTATAATGGTTTACTAAAGGCTATAATGGTCAAATGTTTAATAAAGAAATATATGTTATAACAAAACATGAAAATAGGCATTATATGCCTTGTTTGTACCGAAAATTGAAGAAAAAACAGAAAAGATCAAGAGTTCTAGGGTTCGACTAGTTAGAAGCTTAAATTGGGTATGTTTTTGCTTCGATTTTTGATAATTTCTTTGTTTTTGTGATTGTTGCTAAGTGTACTATAAAGCCCGTGTCTCAATTTCTGACTTTGTGATGATTTGAAAATGTGTCATGGATGAATTCATGAGTTTTGTGTTGTTAAATGGTGAAATATGAAAGCTTGATGTTGAGTTTACATGTTTTGTCTTTGGATTTTAGTTGGATTTGAGCAAATTTGGGCTAATTTGTGAAAACGTTATCTAGAGGGACTAAAATGTGAAATAAATGAAATGTGTGGACTAGTATAAGTACTAGGAGAATTTGGCCAAGCATGAGTTTATGCAAATTATGTGTATTTTGTGATTTTGTAAATTAAGGAGTAAAGTGTCAAAATGTGAAAATATGAGGGCTAAATTGTACAATGCCCTGAATATGTGTTTATAGATTGAATTGAATTAATTGGTGAATAAAAGAGTTAATTTTGAAAACATATGGATCACGAAAGGAGGAATTCAGATTTAGATCGAGAAAAGTCGAAGGTTATCGAGTAGATAGTCTGAGTCGACAAATTCCGAGTACAAGGTAAGTTCGTACTTAAAATGTGATGTTAATTAAATTTTGATGCCTTTATTCTACATGGGTTGTATATAATTGAATTGGATAATATGGTGATGAATCAGAAGCTTTGGCACTAAGTGTGCGATTCAAACTAGCTTTGGCACTAGGTGTGCGATTTAACTAGCTTCGGTTACTTGAGGTACTAAGTGTGCGATACTGACTTAGTCTCGGTTATTTGAGATGGCACTAAGTGTGTGGAAATATTTAGCTTCAGCTAACCTTATAACACTAAGTGTGTTGATGTGTAGAATTCGAATAACTTATGGAAAGTCTTATAACATTCAACATGAGGTAAGTATAAAAGTTAATAAGTACGGGAAGTTTCAGGTATGTATAATGCCTAAGTGGTAGATGATGTTATGTATATGAATCTCATTGAGTTGATATAGTTATATGGATTGAAATTCTGCAAATACGGGAAGTTTCATGATGTTATGTAGATGATGATGTTTTTGCTTCGGTTTTTGATAATTTCTATGTTTTTGTGATCGTTGCTAAGTGTACTATAAAGCCCATGTCTCAATTTCTGACTTTGTGATGATTTGAAAATGTTTCATGGATGAATTCATGAGTTTTGTGTTATTAAATGGTGAAATATGAAAGCTTGATGTTGAGTTTACATGTTTTATCTTTGGATTTTAGTTGGATTTGAGTAAATTTTTGATAATTTGTGAAAATGTTATTTAGAGGGACTAAAATGTGAAATAAATGAAATGTGTGGACTAGTATGAGTACTAGAAGAATTCGACCAAGTATAAGTTTATGCAAATTATGTGTATTTTGTGATTTTGTGAATTAGGGACTAAAGTGTCAAAATGTGAAAATATGAGGGCTAAATTGTAAAATGCCCTAAATATGTGTTTATAGATTGAATTGAATTAATTGGTGAATAAAAGAGTTAATTTTGAAAACAACTAGATCAAGAAAGGAGGAATTCAGATTTAGATCGAGGAAAGTCTAAGGTTATCGAGTAGATAGTCTGAGTCGACGAATTTCGAGTACGAGGTAAGTTCGTACTTAAAATGTGATGTTGAGTAAATTTTGATGCCTTTATTCTACATGGGTTGTATATAATTGAATTGGATAATATGGTGATGAATCGGAAGCTTTGGCACTAAGTGTGCGATTTAACTAGCTTCGGTTACTTGAGGCACTAAGTGTGCGATACCGACTTAGTCTCGGTTATTTGAGATGGCACTAAGTGTGCGGAAATATTTAGCTTCGGCTAACCTTATAACACTAAGTGTGTTGATGTGTAGAATTCGAATAACTTATGGAAAGTCTTATAACATTCAACATGAGGTAAGTACAAAAGTGAATAAATACGGGAAGTTTCAGGTATGTATAATACCTAAGTGGTAGATGAAGTTATGTATATGAATCTCATTAAGTTGATATAGTTATATGGATTTAAATTGTGCAAATACTCATAGGTTATCATTTTATGTTCATATACTATGAATGTTTTGAGTACGAGTTTACTAAGCTTTTGAAAGCTTACTCTGTGTGATTACTGTCTGTTTTACAGTTATTGTAGCTACCGAAGGCTCAGGGATAGTCAAGGATCGTCACCACACTATCGATCTCATTTTGGTACTTTTGAAAATGTATATATTTGAAGTGTGGCATGTATAGGCTAGTAGTTGTGAAGTATGTTTTGTGATGTATATAGTTAGCCATGAGATTTGGATAATTTGTGTTTGAAATCATATTTGATAATGGCTTATGATATGTGATGTAATTTGCAACTATGGCATGTCTTAATTGGATAGAGAAGAAGGTAAGTTTGGTGAGTTCATGGTATGAGAATGAATGATGTATGTTTTAGCATAAAGAATGGTTAATTGGGCTGTACATATATGATTATTTCTTTGTTGTAGGTTGACCTATTATGGGGTGGCAAGTTGGATGAATTATCCCTGAGTCCCAAAGAATGTATAAAATGTGTTGTTTCACTTTTGAGAGACATGGCGTATCATTGGTGGAAGACTTTGACATCAGTGGTTCTGAGTGAACGAGTTACATGGGATTTCTTCCAAGCTGAATTTTAAAAGAAATACATCAGTCAGCGATTTATTGATCAAAAATGTAAAGAGTTTCTTGAGCTTAAGCAAGGCCGTATGTCTGTTACATAATACGAGAGAGAATTTGTAAGGTTGAGTCAGTATGCCCGTGAATGTGTATATTCGGAAGCAATAATGTGCAAGAGATTTGAAGACGGCTTGAACAAAGATATTCGCTTGTTGGTTGGAATTCTAGAAATCAAAGAATTCGTGGTGCTCGTTGAACAAGCATGTAAAGCGGAGGATCTTGGGAAAGAGAAAAGAAAGGCTGAGTTCGAAGCTAGAGATGTACGAAAGAGATCATCGGGCAAATCATTTCAATCTGGATCCAAGAAGTTTAGAGATGATAGCAATTATTCAAAGACTAGTGTGGGATATTCAAACTGAGACCGTGTTAGATCGCAATCGAATTACAAATCTTCAGCCACGCCTGTTGCTAGTGTTGATAATGCAAAGAATGAAAGGCCTGAATGTGAGCAATGTGCAAGACGACACTTTGGTGAATGCTGGGGAAAAAGTAATAATAGAGTTTGTTATAGTTGTGGTTTGAGAAACCATTTTATTAAAGAATGCCCAGATTTAGCTGGAAAGGATAATGTTCAGAATCCGAGACAGAGTGGTAATGTTTCTTGTGGTAGACCTCCCAGAAATACGGGAAATGTAAGTGGTAGTCAAAAAGGAATGAAAGACATAGCTGTTAGATCTGAGGCTCGTGCACCTGCTAGAACGTATGCTATTCGAGCTCGTGAGGAAGCTTCATTGCCAGATGTGATTACGGGTACATTTACTCTCTATGATACTTTTGTGATTGCTTTAATAGATCTTGGATCAACACATTCGTATATATGTTTGAACTTAGTGAACAGTAAGACTTTGTCTATAGAGTCTACTGAATTTGTAATTTGAGTTTCAAACCCCCTAGGTAGATGTGTCTTGGATAATAAAGTCTGCAGGAATTGTTCGTTAATGTTTTGAGACAATTGTTTTCTGGTTGATTTGATGTTGTTACCATTTGATGAGTTTGATATTATTCTGGGAATGGATTGGTTAACTTTACATGATGCTGTGGTGAATTGCAAACGGAAAACTATTGATTCGAGATGTAAGAATGATGAAATAGTCAGAGTTGAATCTAGTGATTTGAATGGGTTACCTACTGTGATATCTTTTATGAAAGAATTGAGTATTGTTAGAAAGGGTTGTGAAGCTTATTTTCCTTGTTAGAAAGGGTTGTGAAGCTTATTTTCCATACGTGATTGATTCAAATTTGTCGGAACAGAAAGTTGAATATGTACCTGTTATCTGTGAGTTTCCTAATGTGTTTCCTAAAGAACTTCTGGGATTACCTCCAGTTAGAGAGGTAGAATTTGCCATAGAATTGATACCTGGTACTACTACGATTTCGATAGCTCTGTATAGAATGGCTTCGATCGAGTTAAAAGAATTAAAGTCTCAATTACAAGAATTGACCGATCGAGGATTTGCTAGACCGAGTTTCTCACCTTTGGGTGCTCCAGTTTTATTTGTGAAAAAGAAAGATGGTACGATGAGAATGTATATAGATTATCGTCAGTTGAATAAAGTGACTGTCAAGAATAAGTATCATTTGCCCCAAATTTATGATTTGCTTGATCAGTTGAAAGGAGCTACTGTGTTTTCGAAAATAGATTTGAGATTGGGTTATTATCAACTGAGAGTGAAAGATTCTGATATTCCAAAGACTGCTATCAGAACGAGGTACGACCACTATGAATTTTTAGTTATGCCTTTTGGATTGACTAATGCGCCTGCTATCTTTATGGATTTGATGAATAGAATTTTCAGACCGTATTTAGATCAATTTGTTGTAGTATTCATTGATGATATATTGATTTATTCATCTGATGAATCTGAACACGTCGAGCATTTGATAATAGTACTACAGACTCTGCGAGACAAATAGTTGTATGCAAAGTTTAGTAAATGTGAACTCTGGTTGCGAGAAGTTGGTTTCTTGGGTCATATTGTGTCAGCCTTTGGTATCCGAGTTGATCTGAGTAAAATATCAGCTATGTTGGATTGGAAACCTCCGAGAAATGTTTCTGAAGTCCGCAGTTTTCTGTGACTTGCTGGATACTATAGAAGATTCGTAAAAGGTTTCTCGATGATTGCCACTCCATTGGCAAAATTGCTCCAAAAAGATGCGAAGTTTGAGTGGTCTAAAAAATGTCAAAACAACTTTGATCAGTTGAAAGCCGTGTTGATTGAAGCTCCGGTATTGGTACAACTTGAATCGGGTAAAGAATTTGTGATTTATAGTAATGCTTAGTTGATTGGTTTGGGATGTGTTTTAATGCAAGAAGGGAAAGTTATAGCTTACGCATTGAGACAACTAAAGCCGCATGAAAAGAACTATCCAACTCACGACCTCGAGTTAGCTGCTATTATATTTGCTTTGAAGATTTGGCGTCACTATCTGTTTGGGGAGAAATGTCATGTGTTTTCTGATCATAAGAGTTGATGACTCAGAAAGATTTGAATTTACGACAGAGAAGATGGTTAGAATTGTTGAAAGACTACGAACTTGTGATTGATTATCACCCAGGAAAAGAAAATGTTGTTACAGATGCTTTGAGTTGAAAATTGTTATTTGCTTTGTGTGCGAGGAATGCTCAATTAGTTCTGTTTGATGATGGTTCAGTTTTAGCTGAATTGAAAGCAAGACCTTTGTTTTTACAACAGATTATTGAAGCTCAGAAAATTGATAATGAGATTTTAGTTAAACGAGCTCAGTGTAATGTAGAGACTGATTCAGAATTCAGAGTTTATAAAGATAATTGTTTAAGATTTCGAGATAGGATTTGCATTCTGAGAAATCCTAAGTTAATTCAAATGATTCTGAGTGAAGCTCACAGTAGTCGGTTATCTATGCATCCAGGCAGTACTAAAATGTACAATGACTTGAAACAACATTATTGGTGGTCCGGAATGAAAAGAGATATCTCTGAATTTGTTTCTAAATGTTTGATATGTCAGCAAGTTAAAGTTGAACATCAAGTGCTTTCTGGGTTACTACAACCGATTATGATTTCGGAGTGGAAATGGGATCGAGTGACCATGGACTTTGTGTTGGGTTTACCTCTATCTCTGAGGAAGAAAGATGCCATTTGGGTTGTAGTTGATTGTTTGACAAAATCAGCTCATTTTATTCCGGTTCGATCTGATTATTCACTTGATAGATTAGCTGAATTATACATTTCTGATATAGTGAGATTGCATGGTGTGCCATTATCTATAGTATCAGACTGAGATCCGAGATTCACATCAAGATTTTGGAAGAAATTCCAAGATGCTCTGGGTACCAAATTGCATTTTAGCATTGCTTATCATCCACAAACAGATGGTCAATCTGAACGGATTATTCAGATACTCAAGGATATGTTGAGATGTTGCATTCTTGAGTTTGAAGGTACGTGGGAACAATATTTACCTTTGATCGAATTCGCTTATAATAACAGTTTTCAGTCAAGCATCAAAGTGGCACCATACGAAGCTTTATATGGTCGTAAATGCCATACACCTTTGTATTGGACAGAGCTCAGCGAAAATAAGATTCATGGGGTTGATTTCATAAAGGAAACTGAACAAAAAGTGAAAGTGATCAGAGATAGTTTGAAAGTAGCTTCTGATCGTCAGAAATCATATGTAGATTTAAAAAGAAAAGATATTGAGTTTGATATTGGTGAAAAAGTGTTTTTGAAAGTGTCTCCGTGGAAGAAAGTGCTTTGATTTGGTAGAAAAGGCAAATTGAGTCCGAGGTTCATTGGACCGTATGGAATTATCGAGCGAGTTAGGCCGGTTGCTTATAGATTGAAGCTACCATCTGAGTTGGAAAAGATACATAATGTATTTCACGTATCGATGCTTCGACGATACAGATCTGATCCTTCGCATGTAATTTCTCCGCCTGATATTGAAATTTATTTTGACATGACTTATGAAGAAAAGCTGATTCGTATTTTGTCTTGTGAGATTAAAGAATTACGTAATAAAATAATTTTGTTAGTTAAAGTACTATGGCATAGACACGGAGTAGAAGTGTAACACCCTTATAACCCGTATCCGTCGCCAAGTGGGTTATTAAGAGTTACCAATCCAAAACACTAATTTGTACATTCACACTTACATAAGTTCATTAGCAATTATATGCATAACCAAACACAATCAAAGATCAAAATTCAGACTTATACCGACATTCAAAAGTTGCTGTATTCACATGGCTTATATACAACAACATCTCAAATATCATTCACTTAAGTCTATTCTATACATGCCATACTAGCTCCAAAACATAGTAGTACCAAAATGATAGATAAGTGTGACGAGTTGCTGACGATCCCCCCGAGCAGGTGACTGGAGTCAACAATCTATAAAACAGAGAAATGTAACAAACGGAGTAAGCTTTCATAAGCTTAGTAAGTTTTAATCAATGCAAACAAATAAACTCAATTATACTTTGATCATTGAATTTCTCAAGAGGCCATTTTCTAGGTATATTGCCATTTGGCCGAATATACACAAGCACATAATGCACATTTAGCGTTCTTATTTCACTTAATCTGAATTCATATAACATAAATAAATCAAATACTTTCACATACTTTCACACCTTGATCAAATGTATCATGATCATAGATATAGTTATAACATTTACTTACATATGTATCACATTATACACTTTTGATTCAATTCAAATCAAACTCACATATAAGTACATAATACGTACCTGGCCAACTTAACGTATTGAAGGTATTCATTTGTCGTTCTAACACGAGGTATCTTAGTCTTAGACTTTTTATCAAATCACCGGCATTTAGCCTGCTAGATTTTAAACCCGAATTCATCCATCGGCATTTCGCCTGCTAGGCTCGAAGCCCGATATCATTTCACCGGCATTATAGCTTGCTAAGCTCGAAGGCCCGAATAGTATCTCACTGGCATTATAGCCTACTAGGCTCAAAGGCCTGAATAGTATCTCACCGGCATCATAGCCTGCCAGGCTTAAAGGCCCGAATAGTATCTCACCGGCATCATAGCCTGCTAGGCTCAAAGGCCCGAATAGTACTGTACAATATTCAAATCAACAAGTTTCATATAACACAATCACACCAAATTAGGTACTAACATCATTCGAATATATCATCCTATATTTTATTGAATTTTATTTCATTTCATCATTCACACTTATCATTTGATAGTTTACACATAATATCTCACTCATATTCATCTAACACTTATCATTTGATCATAAAAGCATATCACATTTTACTTTCATATTATATTTGCCATTCGGCCATATACATACATTACAAGTAATACTTAATTATCATAATATGTCATGTCATTATCGAATATTATTTATGTTTAACTACTTAAAACTTACCTCGAATATTTTCGAACAGTCCCGGATCGGCTATTCAACTACTTTCTCTTTTCCCCTGTCCAACCTTGGTTCTCTATGCTCTTGAGCTAATTCAAACAAATTTAACTTATTAAAGTCCCATCATGCTAGCTTATGGCCGAATATGACAAGAAATTTAATAGATCATATAGCTACTTTTAGCTCAAATACAAAATGGTCATACACATTTTTAATCACATTAAGAAATTTAATACAATTAATTTAACATTACCTCATGTACACCTTTATGACCGAATACACATATCAAATAAGTAACTTACCTTAACACATAACCCACATAGCCAAAGTACATATAACCCTAATGACTGAATATGTATATCACCAAAATTCCTCTGACTTAACCTTTAACCTTCATAGCTGAATATTCATTGTATACCTAGTTCACATACACAAACACAAAACTCATATGGCTTATCATAATTTCATATACATATCTTAACCATATAGCCGAATATATAGCTCATCAAGTAGATATTTATTCACGTTCCCTTAACACATATTGATCAACTAGTCCAGCATTGTATCATAAGTATATTCGGCTTTCACACATATTAAACATAGTAATAATCATGCACATTATAATCAAAGTGCAATTAATCCCCTACACAAAAATATACGACGCTTCATTTCCATCAACTTATATATACGTATCACATAAGACCATTTCATACTTTCTATCACCTAAATAAACAAAAAATTTTCCAATTAATTTCTTAAGTCCACATTCGGCATCTATATCCACATAAACACATTAGCCGATTACTATAATCATCTAATTCAAACTTTCAATAATCTCACTTTGCAAACAATCACTCATTTCATTCACTAAAATGTCATTTGGTAATTATTCAAACAGAATTATCATTTAAACTTTTTTTTTAACATTTAACAAAATCTACTTACTTTAACACAATAACCGATTATCATTTTTCACCTAAATCACACATACATATCATGCTAGCACATAACACCATGACCGAATGCTCTCATATTTTATTTATTCAATTAAACCATTCCTTGACCAAATATTACATTCGACCATGGAATAAGCTAATTTAACAAATAAACACATACTTCCAACAATTAACAAGAATTTTTACAACTTAATACCAATACCCGAATAACATTTTAAATACTTATTCAATTCATTAACTATTTGATCATTCGGCAATTATATCTCCCATTCAAGCCTTATTTTAAACTACCATGTACAATTCTTGCATTATACTCTAATAGCCGAATGCATCACTTCAAACCAATAACAAAAATTGAGTCATGGGCTATGAAAGGAGCTTAGCAATTAACTCAATTTCACATAAATTATCGAGAAATAAAATCAAACATACCTCCAATTAGATTCACCAAGGCCGAATATCAAAGAGCCTTTTGTTTTACCTTGTTCTTTAGATTCCGGCAAATGAAAGAAAGAATGGATGAAAACTTTATTTTCATCACCTATTTACTTTTATTAATTAATATATTTCCTCTTATAAAATCATTAAATATTATAATACTAATATGGAATGCATATAATATCCATTAAGTTATTATTTTACTAACACAAAATACATATATTACTTATCATCTATCATCATTGTCATCCACTAATTTAATAGTGGTCCATTTGACATGCAAGTCCTCCTTGTAATATACCATGCATTATTCGGCCCTCTAAATTCTACCTATCACATTTTTAAGTTTTATCACACAAGTCCTTTTTAACAATTCGACATCCAAATGACAAAATCAAAGCATGAAATTTTCACACATGCAATTTAACATATAATAAACATATAATATAACATTTAATTATTTTTTTGACTCGGTTTTGCGGTCCCGAAACCACTTTTTGATTAGGGTCAAATCAGGGCTGTCACAAGAGGAGGCTACGTGGGAGCCTGAGGATGCAATGAAACAGCAATATCCGAATTTGTTTAACGGTAAGATTTTTGGGGACAAAAATCCCTAAAGGGGAGAATTGTAATAGTCTGGTTTAGACCATAGTCAGAATAGTGGTTTCGAAACCACAAATCCTAGCCTGAAAATATTTTAATATTATTTTTTGTGTCTGTGATATGTGAATTTACATCTGTGAAATTTCTGTGATTTAATTTAACTGTTTGTGTGCTTAATTTGCAAAAAGGACCTAATCGCATAAAATGTAAAAGTTGTGTGCTAGATGTTAAAGTGCTTATTTGAGTTGGCTTTATATTTGAAAGGTCGTTATGTGGTTATTTGACCATTGGAAGTTTGAATAGACATAAAAGGATATGTGTTAGGTGAGATTATAATGGTTTACTAAAGGTTATAATGGTCAACTGTTTAATAAAAAAATATATGTTATAACAAAACATGAAAATATGCATTATATGCCTTGTTTGTACTGAAAATTGAAGAACAAAAAAAAAAGATCAAGAGTTCTAGGGTTCGACTAGTTAGAAGCTTAAATTGGGTATGTTTTTGATAATTTCTTTGTTTTTGTGATTGTTGCTAAGTGTACTATAAAGCCCGTGTCTCAATTTCTGACTTTGTGATGATTTGAAAATGTGTCATGGATGAATTCATGAGTTTTGTGTTGTTAAATGGTGAAATATGAAAGCTTGATGTTGAGTTTACATGTTTTGTCTTTGGATTTTAGTTGGATTTGAGCAAATTTGGGCTAATTTGTGAAAACGTTATCTAGAGGGACTAAAATGTGAAATAAATGAAATGTGTGGACTAGTATAAGTACTAGGAAAATTTGGCCAAGCATGAGTTTATGCAAATTATGTGTATTTTGTGATTTTGTAAATTAAGGAGTAAAGTGTCAAAATGTGAAAATATGAGGGCTAAATTGTACAATGCCCTGAATATGTGTTTATAGATTGAATTGAATTAATTGGTGAATAAAAGAGTTAATTTTGAAAACATATGGATCACGAAAGGAGGAATTCAGATTTAGATCGAGAAAAGTCGAAGGTTATCGAGTAGATAGTCTGAGTCGACAAATTCCGAGTACAAGGTAAGTTCGTACTTAAAATGTGATGTTAATTAAATTTTAATGTCTTTATTCTACATGGGTTGTATATAATTGAATTGGATAATATGGTGATGAATCAGAAGCTTTGGCACTAAGTGTGCGATTCAAACTAGCTTTGGCACTAGGTGTGCGATTTAACTAGCTTCGGTTACTTGAGGTACTAAGTGTGCGATACTGACTTAGTCTCGGTTATTTGAGATGGCACTAAGTGTGTGGAAATATTTAGCTTCAGCTAACCTTATAACACTAAGTGTGTTGATGTGTAGAATTCGAATAACTTATGGAAAGTCTTATAACATTCAACATGAGGTAAGTATAAAAGTTAATAAGTACAGGAAGTTTCAGGTATGTATAATGCCTAAGTGGTAGATGATGTTATGTATATGAATCTCATTGAGTTGATATAGTTATATGGATTGAAATTCTGCAAATACTCATAGGTTATCATTTTATGTTCATATACTATGAATGTTTTGAGTACTAGCTTACTAAGCTTTTGAAAGCTTACTCTGTGTGATTGCTGTCTGTTTTACAATTATCGTAGCTACCGAAGGCTCGGGGATAGTCAAGGATCATCACCACACTATCGATCTCATTTTAGTTCTTTTGAAAATGTAAATATTTGAAGTATGGCATGTATAGGCTAGTAGCTGTGAAGTATGTTTTGTGATGTATATAGTTAGCCATGAGATTTGGCTAATTTGTGTTTGAACTCATATTTGATAATGGCTTATGATATGTGATGTAATTTGCAACTATGGCATGTCTTAATTGGATAGAGAAGAAGGTAGGTTTGGTGATTCATGGTATGAGAATGAATGATGTATGTTTTAGCATAAAGAATGGTTAATTGGGTTGTACATATATGATTGTTTCTTTGTTGTTGGTTGACCCATAATGGGGTGGCAAGTTGGATTAAACCAAACCTACATTGTGCCACACGGTCAGGGGATACGGGCGTGCCTTGTGGCCGTGTAAGAGATACAGTATCCTTTTAAAAATCACACGGCTTTGACACACGGGCGTGTCATATAGTCGTGGGCATAAGTTAGTAGCTAGCTAAGTATCACACGGCCTCTTCCTAATGCATGTTTAAGGTCTCATTGACCTAAGAAAGGGACTTATGTTGATGTTTGACTATGATGCTATGATGTTTGTGAAATGAATGTGAAGTGTTTTGATATGTTTGGTAATGCCACTTAACCCTAGTTAGGCGAAGGATTCGGGTTATAGGTGTTTTGGATTTCTTGTGCCTTTTTGACATAAACAAAATAACTGTTTTGTTTATGATTTTCAAAAAGTTGTGGTTTCTTGGTCGTCAAGTCGGTGCCTAGATGTATGATCACGAACTGTGGTATAGGTTTTGAACTTTTCTTTTACATTATTGAAATTCTGAAATGGATATGTGGAATTTGGCAATTGTGGGTGCGTTTCTGAATTATTTAGTTTTGATATTGGATTCTATGGAGTTTAGTTATGTCTTGAATACTACAGGAATTAAACCATATGTTTTTGGTATTAAAGCAGATAGGAATGGTTTTTAAGTAAATCTGATATGGGTTTTAGATCTACTGATGTTGGGAATGCGTTTCGAAAAAGGAGGGCGCGATTTGTAGCCAATTTCGGTGTGGTTTCGTGACCACATGGTTGGCCACACAGGCGTATACCCCCACTCGAGCGATTCACATAGCCGTGTACATTTTGGATTTAGAGTTTTCGGGCAAATTTTGGTGCCACATGGCCGTGTCACTGATTTGGGGATTTTAGTCGACTTTCACATGGCCGTGTCCCGTGGGCACACTGGCATGTGCATTTGGGGATTAGGGTTTGGATGGTTTGGTGTCAAATGGCCGTGTGGCTAATTTGGTGATTTAGGGATCCCACACGGGTGTGTGTTTTAGGCACACGGCCATGTCTGATGGGTACACATGGTCGTGTCTGCCTTGTACCCTATTTTAGCACAAATAGACATAGAGTTAGACGGTCGGATCGCATGGCCATGTCCCTAGGTCACATGGGCATGTGCCTTGGCCACATGGTCGTGTGCCTTCTTTCATACGGGCGTGTGCTTTTCCACATGGGCATGTTGACCCCCACATGGTCTAGGCACTTCTACATGGCCATGTGGCCCTGTTTCGTAAACTTTTGTTATGTAGCAAAACTTATTTGTTTTGTTTCTTGTGTTATCCAACAATTGTTAGGGCCTCTATATAAGTACTAAGGACTCTGATATGGCTTAGGGTCGTGTGATTAACTGTAAGCATGGTGCTAAACTTTCTATTTGATAGTTCATGTTTGTAATGTGCTCTGTGAAATGAAACTGTGAAGAAATTTGACATTGAGTTTGTGTGTGTAAGAGCATTCTGATTCTATGTGTCTGATTCCAAAGAGTGTATTTTTATAATCACACGAAAATCTATATTTGTTTGATTGTTTACGACCTTCTATGTCTATGTGACTGTTCGTGTTTGGTGTGCATTGTTGCATTTGCATCATGATTTGGGGTTTAGTTGTAAAGAGAAGGAAGATTGGTTCTGATCTGATCTCACAGTTTAAGTGCAATATATTTGTACATTGATTTACCGCAATGCACTGTATTGTTTCTACGTCAGCTTTGCTACATACTTTTATCTGAGTGGCTTAGTTCACATACATGGTGTGTAGGGTTGGATGGGTCTTTCGAGGTCCTATGTGGTGTGTCTGGTTGGATGAGCTTAAACAACTCTATTGGGGTGTGATCGAGGGACAGAGAGGTGTTTTGGCTAGATGGGTGGGTTTTCACTACTTGACTTCATTCATAATCATCTGATTAAGTGATTGGGTGTAAGTTTGTTTTTCTGCATTCTGTCTGTTTAACTTATCATTTGATATTGTTCTTGTGTGTAATGATGTTTTGTAACACTGTGTGTGATGATAAGTGCTTTGCTTGTGTACGTTCGTTTGGGGCGTTGGCTTCGTGTATACCTTCTAGTTTTGTATATCTCTATAAGTACGTTTCACTTTTGTACTGCTATTTGGAATTTCGATCTGTAATTTTTTTGCTAGTCATGTCTCGAACTCACACTGAGCTCGTATAGCTCACCTCTTAGTGTTTCCCCTTTCAAGTACATTTTTGAATTCTGATGCTGGACTCAGCACGTCGGAGG
This sequence comes from Gossypium arboreum, assembly GCF_025698485.1. Classification (NCBI taxonomy): domain Eukaryota; kingdom Viridiplantae; phylum Streptophyta; class Magnoliopsida; order Malvales; family Malvaceae; genus Gossypium; species Gossypium arboreum. The sequence goes on along the minus strand of NC_069078.1, from coordinate 21,769,869 downwards.
TCTGGGAGTTACACGTTTTAAATAATTAGTTTAAGTACAGTTTTGAAAACTGTGGTATGAACTTTCATATTAAATACATGTAAGCGTTATTTGGACTGAGGTTTTTGTAATACTGGGATTTTATCTTAGAGAGTTTTTACGGAACTTAAATACAGTAATGTCTTTCAGTTTGTTAAACCAAAATTTCCCACAGTCACTTCGGTGATCAATGTGGCCTTTGAAATTCGGTCTAAACTCTTAGGCTAGGTATTGGGATGTTACATTACATGTGGCAATAAATTCGCCCAAAGAAAGATTTATTGTTCGACATGTTCTTATTATCAATGTTTGATTACTACACCAAGATATCACTTACAAGTTAATATTTTGTCCAAAGATGAAATATTAATGGAGTGTCTGATATCTTGAGATGGGGTTTTCTTTTATTCAAATTGTTTTGGTTTAAATTTGAAGTCTTATGTGAGGTTGTGTTGATTTATTCAACTGTTATTATACTTACCAACATCATTGATATTGCTTTAGGATAAATATATATACAGATATATACTATTATCTTTTAATCTAATTGAAAGATGAAACTAAGAGATATATTTTCAAACTTGGCTTTGGGTTTTAATTAAGGACGTCTAATATTTTAAATAGATTTGTTGAAACAAAATGCCACCAAAGTGACCTCTTTTACATAGATTAGTTTATTTAAAATATCACGATGGTTATAATTTATAATTCATGCGTTTATTAATTGACCCAAAGGTAAGTTAATATTTGGAAAAATTTTCAACGATATCTGGTTAGAAATTTGTGGCAATTATATGGTACTTTACGTAAGAAATAAGTTAGTCCAAAGATTGATTCATTATTTGACATAATTTATTGTCAATGTTTGATTGTTACAACAAGAGTACTGCTTACTGTTAATATTATTGTCCAAAGACTTGATATTAAAGTCGTGTTTGGTATCTTGAGATGAGATTAGCCAATATTTTGAATTTATTATTTAATTTTGAATTTTGATGTGAGCTTGTTTTTTTTTTTATCTGTTTTGTTCTATATTCAGCTAGTTCATCTTTTGCTACCACAATATCTACTAATATAAATTCTTTACACATGCTTAATAGGACTAATTTTAAGGAATGGAAAACACACTTATAGTGTTTGGTCGTATGGATATAGATCTTGCACTAAAGGAAGAACAACCTGCACCTCTTACTATGACAAGCATCCCTGATGCTAAAAGGAATTTTGAAAGGTGGGATCATTCAAATCGCATGAATCTAATGATCATGAGCATAACATTCCATAAGCCTTTAGGGGCACAGAATCTTAAGAGATTACTCAGATCGAGGGTTTCCCTGATGAAATTGAGAAACATTTTGCCAAAAATGATAAGGCTGAGATGACATCACTTCTAACTTTTTTGATGTGTATGAAGTATAAGGGTCAAGTAAATGTAAGAAAGTACATTACAGAGATGTTCCATGTTGTTTCAAGACTTAAAACACTTAAAATCAAGTTTTCTAAGAAATTGCTTGTTCTTATGGTTTTGGTATTGCTTCCTACACAGTTTAACCAATTTAAAACTAATTATAACTGTCAAAAGGAGAAATGGACTCTAAATGAGCTCATTTCTCAATATGCGTAAGAGGAAGAAAGGTTGAAACATGATAAGTCAAAAAGTGCTCACTTGGTCAGTGCCTCCAAAGACAGAAGCTTACATTTTAAATAGAATACCCACTAAAGTAGCTCCCAAGAAAGGTTGAAACATTGATCGTACATTAATGGTGCAACTAGAAAGCTTTGTGTCTGATGATACAAAGTTACTTATTTGCAAATTAAAGAACTCCATCTATGGGCTTAAGTAGACTTCTCGTCAATAATATTACAAATTTTACCAAATGATTATCTCATTCGATTCAGAGATGAATTTGGTCGATAATTGTATATACTACAAGTTCATTATGTAAGATCCCAAAATAGGGCCTAGTCGGAATAGTGGTTTCGGGACCACAAATTCGACATCTAAATATTTATTTTATGATTATTATGAGGCCTAGAATATGAGAATATGCATGTGTTAAAGTTTAATGAAGAAATTTTATGAATAAGTGCCCAATTGGAAATTTGGGACTAAATTGAATAAATTGTAAAACTTGGATTCTAGAAGTAATTTGTTAACAACCCGATTTAGGGCCTAGTCAGAACAGTGGTCTCGGGACCACAAATCTGAGGATAGAAAATTTATTTTTATTATTTTTATGAGGTTATAGCACGATTATATTAGCGCATGAAAAATTTGGTGAGTTAATTTTAATATTTTCAAGCCCGATTGCGAAAAAGGACTAAATCGTAAAAAGGGAAAAAGTTACATTTTAGTACCCAAATGTGTTAAATATCTAGAAAATCAAAATTGAGGACTTTTAAAGGGCAATTACATCCTTTTTAATAGTGTTGGATGGCCATGTGATGGATTTTAAACAAATAGTCAAAGTATTAGGTAGATGATGTCATGATTTGGTGATAAAATAATGTCTAAAAGCCTAGCTATCATTTTCTTCTTCTCCATCTTCTTTCTTCACCGAAATTATCATGAAATATTTAGGTTTGAAAGCTCAAAATTCTGCAGAAACTTAAAGCACTCATAAGTAAGTGATTTTAATTAGTTTTCTTCAAGATTTTTACACTTTTGAGACCCTTGAAGCATGAGCTTTCAAATGAGGGTGATAACTTACAAAAATGGTCAAGATTTTAGGATTTTTCCATGGATATATTTTTGGTATATACTGAGTTTTTATGGACGAATATGAGTCTTAGTTGTGTTATAAACAACTTTTATGAAGGGTGTTAGCATGAAAACACCTAAAGGGACTATTTTGCATAAGTTGCAAATTAAGTAATACGTGTGTGAAATAGTGAGAATTTGGGGTTGATCTAGTAGTAAAAAGAGTTTAGCTAGGCTTTAAATGTGAAGAAATTCGATAAAAATCAAATTTTGAGCATGGGGGTAAAATAGTCATTTTGCTAAAGTCTAGGGGCAAAATGGTCATTTTACCAAAGATGTAAATTTTAGATAGCCTAATTGTGTTTAATGATTGAATCAGTGCAATTTGTTATCATGGATCAAGATTTGCCAAAATCGAGCCTAGACCGGGGCAATGCCAAACAATCCGATTAAGCCGACTAGTCAAATACTTTTTGTAAATCGAGGTAAGTTGTATGGAAATAATACAACTATAATATTAATGCATGTATTCGATTGTTATTGATTTGATATAGCATAAATTTCTAGAATTGGAACTAAGTATAAGTATTTATGATTGAGAAAGTCGAAAGATCTAGTAAAAACCCCAGGAAACAAATCGGATGTTCATGCCATGACATTGGGTTATGTGAGAGCCAGTATAAGACTATGTCTAAGACATGGCATCAGCATTGGACAAGGGCTAGTGTAAGACGTGTCTGGGACATGCATAAGCCGCATCATGATAGTGCGTGTAAGACCACGTTTAAGACATGGCATCGCGTAGAGGTGAGTGCCAGTGTAAGACATGTCTGGGACATGCATCAGCCTCGATGATGTTAGCCAATGTAAGACGTGTCTGGGACATGCATCGGCTAAGTTTCGTGCTAGGGTAAGACATGTCTGGGACATGCATCAGCACGTATACACGAGAGCTAGTGTAAGACCATGTCTGGGACATGGCATTGGCCTCGATGGAGATAGCCAGCGTAAAACCATGTTTGGGACATAGCAATGGCAACTTAACCCATGTTTGAGGCTTATAGAATATCCGGTAGTATTCCAAAAGGTTCAACTTTAAGATTTAAGAAAGAGATTTAATAAGGAAAGTATGATAATGTTGTAAGTGTTATAGGTACCTATTTGGTAGGCATGAGTAATGAGCTCGATTAGAAAATATGATTTGAATTGATGGTAATGAGTAAGTCCAGTTTATACTTACCTTTGAGCTATGAGCATAATTGATAAATGGTGAAGTTGTTGTTGTGTATATATTTATATGCAACTTACTAAGCTTTATGTTTACTCTCTTTCCTTCCCTTTTCTTTCAATAGTGCCATTTTGCTCGAGGATCCCTTGAAGTCAGATATATCAATCACACTATCAGCTGTAATACTCGGTATAGTTGGATTTATATTTTTTATTACGGCACGTATAGGGCTAGACTAGGGAGTGGTATTAGTGAGAATTGTTTATGTATATTGGCTTAAGATAAAAGGCACTTCATTTTATATTAAGCCTACATAATGACTATTATTCATTTTGGAAAATGTATATGATGTTCCTTCTATGGATGAATTGATGTCTTTTGGGATGGAATTAGCATATTGAAATGATCTTGTGTAGGTTGTGCAAATTGGGTAACAAAATGGATTGGAAGATAGCCTAGTTTGTCCATACGAGCAAGACACACGATCGTGTGTTTAGACTGTCTGTGACACACGGCTCACCCCCATGGGTGTGTGTTATGGCCGTGTGTCCCCCTACACTTAAACTTTTAAATCAGTGTTGTCCACGGTTAGGCCACACGGACGTGTGCCATAGCCGTGTCTATAAGCCAATATTGACCACGAGTAGGCCACACGGGCATGTGTCATGGCCGTGCCCTAAAGTCAGTGTCGCACACGGGCTGAGGGCGTTGGCGTGTTCCGAGTCACACGGGCATGTGAAACCCTAAAGCATGAATTTCACCAAGTTTTTCTTAAATTCTTAGTTAAGTCTAAATCGTCTCGAATGTATGTTTTGGGCTTCGTAAGCCCATTCAAGGAACTAATTGCTTATGAAAGTAAAAGTTTTAAAATTTATCAAAATTTGACCGCCCGATTTTGTATAGTTGATTGAGTTAAGTCAAGTAACACTTCGACCAATGTCCCGACGTCGGATATGGGCGAGGGGTGTTGCATTTAGTGGTATCAGAGCATGGTTTAGTCAGTTTTAGGATTAACCTAGCTAAGGTACGAGTCTAGCCATACATGTCATATATATATATTGATAGTGTGACAATTCCTAACAATTATAAATTGTTTTTTTCTTATATAGTAAATGGATCCTGTTGGAACCACGGCAGATGACGTGTAGAGTAATGCACCGACTCCCACAGAAGGGACTGCGCCGATAGAGAGTGAGCCCTTAAGTATGGGCCAAGGCAAAGGGGCTAGGGAAGCCTACCTCCAAATGATGGATTCTTGGTACACAGAGTTCGTTCGTGTGAACCCAAACACTCCACCTCCCCCACCTGCTCCGATTCCTCAGTATACCCCAGTGGCTCCGCAAGGTTCAAACATGTTTAGGAGAGAAAAGCCTCCGGTAGACAAGATTTGAAAGTAAAGGGCTGAGGAATTTCAAGCTAGTGTAGATGATGAACCGGAGAGAGCAGAGTTCTGGATAGAAAATACCATGAGGGTATTTGATGAGCTATCATGCACACCCGATGAGTGCGTGAAGTGTACTGTAATATCCTGATTTTGGGCCTAATCAGAATAGTGGTTTCGTGACCACAAAATCTGCGATAGAAATAATTATTTTATGATTATTTTAAGGTCTATGATATGATTTCATGATTGTGTGAAAATTTCGTGAAGAAATTTTATGCATAAAGTGCTTAAATTGAAATTAGGGACTAAATCGAATAATTTGCAAAACTTGCATTCTAGAAGTTTCTAGTATGAAATTGTTTTGAAATATTAATTAGGAGGTCTTAAATAGAAATTTTACCAATTTCTAAGTCTATGGACAAAAATTGGACATGGATGGAATTTTTGGAAAGTTTAGTAGAAAGGGCATTTTGGTCATTTACGGGTAAAATGAATTTAAATACAAAATTAAAAGCCAATTTTGCTCATCTTCAACCCCATGGCCGAATATAGCAAGGAGAAACCATGGCTAGGGTTTTTCAAGCTTCCAAGCTCGATTGTAAGTCCGTTCTAGCCTCGTTTTTAATGATTTTTACGTTTTTGGAGTCCCGGTAGCTCGATTTAGCTTATGCTAGCAATAATTTAACCTAGGGTTTATATTTGGAAAAATACCCATAGGTGAAATTTGTGTATTTTGATGTTTTATGATAGAATATGATGTTTTAAATTATGTTAGACAACTTGTGCTACTCGGTTTTAAGTGAAAACGAGCAAAAGGGCTTAATCGGTAAAAATACCTAATAGTCATAAGTACATGTTAGAGTGAGAATTTGATGTTGCCATAGAAGGGAAAAATGATCAGCGTGTCATAAAACATAAGAAAATAGGCTGAAGTTTAATTTACGAGCTTTGGGGCAAAAGTGTAAATATGCAAAAGTTTAGGGGCAAAATTGTAATTTTTCCAAAATATGATTTTGGGTCAATTTGAATCATGTGAGTCCTAATTAGACTATATTTTAAATGATAGAGCAAGGAAAACTAAAATTCGGGCTAAAATAGCGAAAATACCAAGTTGTGGACGAAATGGTAAAAGTAGCCATTTTCGCATACGAGGTAAGTTCATGTGTAAATGTAGTAACATAATTGTCATTTTAAGAAATTTAATGTTGTTTATATGATATGATGCTGATTATTATCATGAAATATTATGCTTTGTGGTTATTTTCGAATAAAATGCAAATTATGTGTATTAATTATTAAATATAAAGTACTACCGAGTTTTGGTTTCGGTATTTTACGGAAGATGGCAAGGAGATGTGTTCGAGGAAAATCCCGTTTGAACCTTAGGAATAGATTAGGATACAAGTGATATGTCACTAGGATGGTTGAGCATCCGAGCTCATTGAGTTGAGTCCGAGTTCACTTATGGATGCGAATGTCCGAACTCGTTGAGTTGAGTCCGAGTTCGTGAAATGTAACTAGGCATCCGAACTCGTTGAGTTGAGTCCGAGTTCACCTATGGATGCGAACGCCCGAGCTCGTTGAGTTGAGTCCGAGTTCGCTTATGGGCGGGTTACATGGTAGCTTGGCAACATATGTGGCACTTATGTGCAAACTTTCCATGTATCCGAATTATATTCCGATGTGTTCAATGGGTAAAGTTCTACTGAAATGGAGGAATACTCAAGCTGAAAGGGACGTATTGTTAAGTGTTGTGAAATCGGTACTTTGAACAGGTATGTACTTAACCCTCGGGTTGAAAAATCGATATAACAACAATATGGTAAAATGATAAATGAAAATGTGATATGAATGTCTTGGTGATGATTATGCAAATGATGTTTTATGTTTGCTTATATGGTTATGTTGCTATTTGCATGTGAACTTATTAAGCATTTATGCTTACTCCCTCCTTTTCATTCCTTGTAGTGTTGACAAGCCAGCTCGGAAATCGTAAACGGTCGGAGGCACGCTCACACTATCTGTATACCATCTTGGCATAATGGCTTGTATATTTTGAGTATGGCATGTATAGCATTATAATCATTTTGTGTATATGGTCTTATGATATGGTTATTGAGTGGTATGGAAATACTTGGTAATGATTAGTCATT